>NC_133326.1:88282827-88542128 GCF_042186555.1 Aquarana catesbeiana | reverse complement strand
CCCCTATGTGTGGGGGGTTGGGATATTGGCCGACAGAAGCAGCGAACTGCGGCTTCCCCTACTCCCTACCTCCTTTTGTTGTAGATTATTGGGATGATGGTACCTTACACTTGGTAATTTAACTATTTAATGGTAGGCGCTCTGCCTTACTGCACACAAAAATATTGACACTTTGGGCCCAATTTGGACATTTTCACTTTGGGGTGTACTCACCTTTTTTGCCAGAGGTTTAGACATTAATGGCTGTGTGCTGAGTTACTTTGAGGGAGCAGTAAATGTACATGGTTATACAAGCTGTACACTCACTACTTTACATTGTAGCAAAGTTTAATTTCTTCAGTGTTGTCATATGAAAAGATATAATAAAATATTTACAAAAATGTGAGGGGTGTACTCACTTTTGTGAAATACTGTATATATATCTATATATATAGATATATAGCTATGTATATAGCTATATATCTATATATATAGATGTAGATCTATATATATATCTATATATATGTATATCTATATATAAAATCTGTGTACCGTATATATAGTTTAATTAAATTTAATTTGTTCCTGAATGCAGTTCAACTGCACTTCAAAGATAAAAAAAATGGTGCATGACTCACTGTGCCACTAAAAGCATTTTTCCACCTTTAGATATTGAGAATTTCATAATAAATATCTTAGTTATGAGCGGTTGCCAGGAAATGAGTGGTGGTATAAAGTATATTCAGCACATTGTTAAACTGTTTTTTTAACCTTAAAGGAAAACTACTTGAATGGCATATTTTCTTTCCATGTTATGTCCATACAGTATATCTTTTCCTATTTGAAGTCAATTAAAGTTCTGTCCTTGCCCTCTTTTTTTTTTTTTTTTTTTTTGAGCATAAAGCATTTGAGGAAGCACAGTTTATTTTGCATAGGAACTAATTAAAGCAAAAACATCTCATCGTATTTTCCATTGATGTCTACCACAGCAAATGCGACCTTTGTGGTCACAGTGGGGTTGATTTACTAAAACTGGAGAGTGTGAAATCTGGCGCAGCTCTGCATAGAAACCAATCAGCTTCCATGTTTTTTTTGTCAAAACTTAATTGAGCAAGCTAAAGTTAGAAGCTGATTGGCTACAATACACAGATGCACCCAATTTCTCACTTTCCAGTTTTAGTAAATCAGCCCCTGTATCTTTGTATACATCTAAGGTAGCGTTCTTGCATTGCTTTATATGATATGTGTTATTATGTTACATTGAATACATATTCCATGATCACTACTGCTAGAAAAAATAAAAGAATTTCAAAAGTAGTTGTCAGGAAAAATGAGTGTATAGCCATTCATGGAGATTTGCATGTCCACATGTTACAAACCATGGTCAAAACCACAGGGATGCGTCATACTAATACATGTTAGAGTGAATGAGCATGCACATCTGACACTGATGTTGGCACCAATCCCTCTATTTAAAGCACAGCACACTGTGAAAGTTGTCAGCTTCTGTGACCCATAACCTAACCTGCATTCTGCTACTCTGTGTTTGACCCAGCTTACCTCTTGACTCTCCTTTATTATTATTATAATACAGGATTTAGATAGCGCCAACAGTTTGCGCAGCGCTTTACAGTATGAGGGCAGACAGTACAGTTACAATACAATTCAATACGGTAGGAACTAGAGGGCCCTGCTCATTAGAGCTTACTTTATCCTGTTGCTGACTCCAGCTTGTCTTGACTTCAGCTTTGCGTTCTTCGTCTGTGGGTTCCTGTGCTCAACTTGAGCACCAGCATCCTGCATCAGACTTGGTCTGAGCATTCACAGCATCCCAGCAGTATCTAGCCTGCCTTCAGATCATCTGCTGTGTCTGGACCAACCCCCGGTATTCAAGCCGCTCTTCATCCTGCTAAGCTCTGTTACCAACTCTAGTGGTATTGGACAAGAGGTGCAAGGGAGGCCCTCTTGTCAACTCAGCCTGTACAGGGAATGTGACACTAGTTCTCATCTACACTTATTTAAAGCTGTACGGATGTATCTGAGCAGAGAATATCAGACAACACAAGAAGAAAGTAAAAACAAAACTGTAAAGACTATCCTATCTTTCATATACTTTTGTCTAGACTTTCTATCACTCAAATGTCTGCAATAGACCTCAGCTGTCAGCCGTATGGAGATTCCCCCCAACCACCATGTCCTTACCACTAGCTGTACTTAGCACTCTGGTAAGACCCATAAAAACACACAGCAGTTAACAAAATTGTAACATACAAATGGAAAGTGCCCACTGGGAAATGGAAAACAAGTACCCAATCAGATCTACAATTGAGGAAACTTTTATTGTTGTATTTTTATGTCTATTATTCCATAAAAAGAACCAGATCTGCAGGCAACTTCAAAACACAGTAACTTCCAGCCTATAACATTACTGTACAGAAAATCATCACTTAACAGTAATTACAGTCAACAACAATTGCTAAAATACTCGGCTGAGAAACTTGAAGCTAATAAATACAGCCATAGAATTCCAGCAGGGTTGTTTCTGGACAAATATTCTTTTCAGCACTTGGATCATTTTTTACAAGTTGTTTAGTGTTTCTTGGTGGAGTTTCAGTATTTCAGCTAGAATTGTTGAGGTTAAGTCAGAAAGAACTAAAAAGATGGCAAATCATTGTATGGGTTTTATCCCCGCAGAGCAAACAACACATAACCATGTCAATGCCAAAGAGTATTACATTGCATCACTTTAATCTTTCTCCTGTTACTCCCTCTGTTTTCCCTTGTTTCCACAAACTTGTTCTGTTAGCAGCTGATACATTACATTTTGAAGTCAAGCAGTCCTTTATATTTTTATCGAACTGCCATGACAACTTCTGTAGCTGGTCCAAATGGAACATATTTTTGTTTTGTCTTTTCCATCCCGTGTCCACACAATTTAGAAATAAAGTTTTCAAAATGTCAGCTATTTTTTTTCACTTTTTTAACATTCTTGCATGTTGCTTTTGCCACTCCCTGCAGCTTGCTATATAAACAGAATAAATACAAATATAGTAACAAAGCCCTATTTTACTACATGGCAGATAGATGAAATAAACAGAATAATTATGATTTATGGTCAAAGATTTGCAGGGTATGAAATGATTAGGTTATTTTTCACATCTGTTTCAGAACAATTTAAAGTGCAAGTTCACCTTCAAAGCTGAACTCCACCTTTATTTTCACTAGAACTGAATAAAAATGATCAATCCCAGCATAGATACCATGCATACACTATATTACCAAAAGTATTGGGACACCTGCCTTTACACGCACATGAACTTTAACGGCATCCCAATCTTAGTCTATAGGATTTAATATTGAGTTGGCCCATCCTTTGCAGCTATAACAGCTTCAACTCCTCTGGGAAAGCTGTCCACAAGGTTTAGTAGTGTGTCTATGGGAATGTTTGAACATTCTTCCAGAGGCGCATTTGTGAGGTCAGTCACTGATGTTGGGCAAGAAGGCCTGGATCGCAGTATCTGCTCTAATTCATCCCAAGGTGTTCTATCGGGTTAAGGTTAGGCTGTGTGCAGGCCAGTCAAGCTCCTCCACTCCAAACTCGCTCATCCATGTCTTTATGGACCTTGCTTTGTGCACCGGTGTGCAGTCATGTTGGAACAGGAAGGGACAACCCCAAACCGTTCCCACAAAGTTGGGAGCATGAAATTGTCCAATTTATGTATGCTGATTTCTTAAGAGTTCCCTTCACTGGAACTAAGGTGCCAAGCCCAACCCCCAAAAAGCAACCACACCATAATCCCCCCTCCACCAATTAATTTGGACCAGTGCAAAAAGCAAGGTCCATAAAAATATGGATGAGCAGGTTTGGGGTGGAGGAACTTAACTGATCTTCACAGAGCCCTGACCTCAAGCCAACAGAACACCTTTAGGATGAATTCGAACGGAGACTGTGAGCCAGGCCTTCTCGTCCACATCAGAGCCTGACCTCACGAATGCGCTTCTGAAAGAATGGCAAAACATTCCCATAGACACACTCCTAAACCTTGTGGACAGCCTTCCCAGAAGAGTTTAAGCTGTTATAGCTGCAAAGGTTGGGCCAACTCAATATTGAACCCCTTGAGACGAAGACTGGAATGCCATTAATGTTCATGTGCTTGTAAAGGCAGGCGTCCCAATACTTTTGGTAATATAGTGTACGTCTGAACTATATTTCTCTGTTGTCTGCAGATCATGTGACACTCTGTATATCCTGAAATAAAATAAAAGTGGATATGGCACTGCTGTAGTGGCTACATTTCTGTGTATGTGCTTTTGTTATGTGTCGGCTGAACCACATCTTCCACCTTTAAATTAAACTGGTATCTGCTTGGTATTTCTGTGTATATGCTTTTGGTATGTTGCCTTCTCTATCTGTTGCCCTGTGTGCATTACCATGATGTTGTTTTTTGTTGCTCTGGACTATTTTACCTAAGTTTTATGTGCTGATCTTATCGTTACCTCTGGCCTTTTGCTAGTCTGACTTTAGAAGTGAAAAGGTCTGCTTTGATTGTTAGGAATCCTTATATTCACTCATGATTAATTAATGAACTTCCACCCCACTCTTATAACAGTATCAATTTAGAACACCCGTAAAGGGGTCAGAATGTTGCTGGAGGAGCAAATTGGTGGGCTTCTTTCCTTAAGGCTTCTTTCTCTAAGTGATTCCTTTTACAAGTGATATGCACTTCAAGCTCTACACTTCAGCGATTGCACAAAGCAAACATACATTGCAAACTGCTCTGGAAAGCACCTAACAGGTTGCAGGTGACCCTGTCTCTCTATTCAGCTCTCCTTCCACTCTGTAACATGCGCTTTCGACCCCTCCTTCTGCCCAGGGGCGGATCCAGAGTCTAGTCTCAGGAGGGGCACTGCCAGAAAATACCTTTTTTGGCGGGCAATTTATCGGGGAAATGGCTGGTGTTGGCGCTTCAATCATCATGGCACCATGGTTATTATGGTGTCAGGATGATTGAAGCGCATTATTTCTATTCTTACATTGTAATCTCACCTGCTACACGTTGCGGATTGTCACTTGCCACGTCACCTGCCACACGTTGTGAATTGCCACTTGCCATGTCACTGGTCACCAGATGCAGATTGTCACCTGCCACGTCACCTGCCACACGCTGCGAATTGTCACGTCACCTGCTACATGTTGTGGATTATCACTTGCCACGTCACCTGCCACACGCTGCGAATTGTCCCTTGCCACGTCACCTGCCACACGCTGCGAATTGTCACGTCACCTGCTACATGTTGTGGATTGTCACTTGCCACGTCACCTGCCACACGCTGCGAATTGTCCCTTGCCACGTCACCTGCCACACGCTGCGAATTGTCACGTCACCTGCTACATGTTGTGGATTGTCACTTGCCACGTCACCTGCCACAGGCTGCGAATTGTCCCTTGCCACGTCACCTGCCACCAAACGTGGATTGTCATTTGCCAAGTCACCTGTCACCAGATGCGGATTGTGACTTGCCACGTCACCTGTCACCAGATGCGGATTGTCCTTTGCCACATCACCTGCCACACGTTGTGAATTGTCACTTGTCACATCATCTGCCACATGTTGTGGATTGTCACTTGCCACGTCACCTGCCATACGTTGTGGATTGTCACTTGCCACATCACCTGCCACACGTTGTGGATTGTCACTTGCCACGTCACCTGCCACAAGTTGTGGATTGTCACTTGCCACACGTTGCGAATTGTCACTTGCCACGTCACCTGTCACCAGATGCAGATTGTCACCGGCCGTGTCACTTTCCTGCTAAGGTGGTCTCTTGCTATGTCCCAGAGTCAGGCAGCAGATTACCAGTCAGGCAGAAGAGAGATGATGTAATCTCTCTTCTGCCCACAGCTGCCTTCACAGTGAGGGCGGAACTGCAGGGCGGGCTCCCCTGCCCGCTGGCTCCCTTATTGGCCAGCAGCCCGCTCACACATGGAGCCGCCCAGCTACCCCCCTCTCTCACTTGCCCACTCACCAACCGAGCCGCCCGTGGTGCCACCCGCACTGTCGCCCGCACTGTCACCCGTGGAGCCATCCACACTGTCACCCGCTGAGCCGCCTGCACTGTCACCCGCATTCTCAGAGGAGGCGATTGCCCCGTTGCCCCCTCAGATCCGCTGTGTCCTCCCTCCTCAAACTCTCTTACCTTCACCCCTCTTCTACACCCCACAGCTTATATATATCACTCTGTCCTCTCCCTATTACTACTCCTACCAACTCTTGCTTATTCTACATCCATATACTGATAAAACCTCCAGGACTGTCCCTTCATATAAATCACACTCCCACATTACCTCCCTCACCCTCCTGCTTCTCTTAACCTCTGGTGACATATCCCCAAACCCTGAGCCTCCATCATCTGTCTTTGCCCGATGCTCCCTTCTCCCTACACCCTCTGGCAGCAGTCACAACCCACATAACTTAGTCTCTATTCTTCGTCTTCCCAAAACCAGCCTCCCCTTGTGCTCTCTGGAATGTCCGCTCTGTCTGTAACAAACTCACTACCCTCCATTACCTCTCTATCACAATTCCTTTAACCTCCCTGGCGGTATGATTATTTCATATTTTTGATGCTGAAAGCGGTACCATTATTCTGCATGGAAATTTGGTCGTTTTATATTGTAGGCCTGTAATTCTTAGGAATAACTCAATTAAATCTGTCCAAACCAGAGTCTAGTAGACGTCTCAGGTATGTTAAAGCTTGAAACACGAAATCATAAATTATAATATAATAAATAACTATAAATAATTATACCAAATAATAATATAATAATAAAAATTATTCAATAATGTAATCAAATCAAAAACACTGAAATTTGCTCAGTTGCAGAATTGTCGCTTTCGTTACTTTTCAGTGTTTGATGACGGATCTCCCCACAAATCATTATCGCTCAATTCTGCGATTGATTCTAATTTATTATCGCTGTTTTCTAGCTGGTCTAAAACCGCTTTTGATGTAAAGGGACGGTTTTGGTTGCTATGGACAATCTCCATTACCTAGGGACAAAAGGGATGTGAAATAATTTCATACAGTAATGTAATCTGTAAGATTACAGTATACTGTATGTATTGTGTATGTTTCACTTTTTGAATTTGGCGCCGTTCTCCATCCCCGTGCGTCGCAACGCTCGCAGGGAATGGAGCTCGGCTCTGTGATGAATCAAGCGGAGGATGAGCCCCTCATACTGCGGGGAGACATCGCAGGATCCAGGGCACAAGGTAAGTAAGCTCTTCCTGGATCCTGCAATGCCATCCCGAGTCTGACTCGGGGTTACCATTTTTGGCACTGAAATTCCACCCCGAGCCAGACTCTGGAATACCGCCAGGGAGGTTAACCTACTTGCCATCACCGAATCCTGGCTTCATGAATCCGAAACTACTCTCCTGCTTCCCTCTCCCATGGTGGCCTTCTCTGCACTCACTCCCCCAGACCAAGTGGATGGAAGGGAGGTGGATTGGGAATCCTTCTAGCCCCATGCAGCACCTATCAGGTACTTCACCCACCTCCCTCTCTGACACTCTCCTCAGACACAGAAACCTGCTGTATACAGCTAAAGGAGGTAAGTTACACATAGACTAATAGTGGAGTCGTGATTCGTTTACATGCGCAATGCATCTGTTGTTTTGGGGAAAAAAGCTGGAGTTCTTCTTTAAACGACAAATTATTAAAGGCAATATCATACATCAGAATATTATCCTAATGGCAGGCTGTGAAGATTTATGTTTACAAGGGCAGAGATGGGAAATATTAAAAAGAATAATTATTATGATGATAATTATTACTTAATAGCTATGTTCATTTATCCAAGATAGTGTCAGCAAGTAGTAGCTGTAGGTTTAATTAATGTAAAAAATGTCCCCTTCAAAGTGTGATGGATCATCCTGAACCCCATCACATTTCTGGACAGCTGTACAATTTCTGAAGGTTGTGCTCACATTTTCACCTGTCCTGCTATTCCTAACACTGAGATCTTGTTAGAATTATATATATATATATATATATATATATATATATATATATATATATATATATGCACAATCCCCCCCTCTCCAGCTGCTCTCCGCACAAAATCCCCACCCCCAGCCCTCCTCTCTGCACAACGTGCCCCTTCCCAGCTTTCCTCTCTACACAAATTCCCCCTCCCAGCTCTCCTCTTTCCACTAATTTGCCCCCCAGCTCTGCTCTCTGCACAAATCCCCCCATCTTTACTCTATGCACAACCCCCCCCCCCAGCTCTCCTCTGCACAAATCCCCTCAGCTCTCCCCTCTGTACAAATCCCCCCTTCCCAGCTCTCTTCTTTGCACAAATTCCCCACAGCTCTCCTCTCTACAGAAATCCACCCCTCACCTGCTCTCCTCTCTGCACAAATCCCTCCCCTTCCCAGCTCCCCTCTCTGCACAAATTCCCCCTCCCAAGCTCTCCTCTTTGCATTAATTCCTCCACCCCTCACTCTCCTCTCTGCACAAATCCCCCCCCGCAGCTCTCTTCTCTGCACAAATTCCGCCCCCCCAGCTCTACTCACTGCACAAATCTCCCTCCCAGCTCTCCTCTCTGTACAAATTCCCCCCTCCCAGCTCTCCTCCCTGCACAAATCCCCCCCAGCTCTCCTCTCTGTTCAAATCCCCCCTTTCTAGCTTTCTTCTCTGCACAAATTCCCCCTCGCTAGCTCTCCTCTTTGCACTAATCCCCCCCACTCTCCTTTCTGCACAATTCTCTCCTCTCTGCACCACCCCCCCTCCCCAGCTCTCCTCTTTGCACAAATCCTCCCCCACCCCAGCTCTCCTCTCTGCAGAAATACCCCCCAATTCTCCTCTCTTCACAAATCCTCCAACCCCTTTTCTGCACAAATCGGAGGGGGGGAGCACCAGCTCTCCTCCCTGAACAAATTCCCCTCCCACCCCCAGCTCTCCTATCTGCACATATCCCCCCTACCCCCACACACACTTTCGCAGTTCTCCTCTCTGAAACCCTCCCACCACTAGCTCTCCTCCATGCACAAATCCCCCCTCCCCCACTTTCCCAGCTTTCCTCTCTGCTTAAATCCCTCCAGCTCTCCTCTTTGCTAAAGTCCTTCCAGTTCTCCTCCCTGCACAAATTCACTCTTTCCTCCCCAGCTTTCGCCCATGAAATAAGCTCACAGCCTTCCAATAGCTGCTTTTCTGCACAACCACCTCACCCCCACCCCCCTCCTCATTTCCATTTACAGCTCCCCCACCTCTTCAGGAAAGCCATCACTGCTCTAAATGGGGTGCGTAGGCTTTTTTAAATCTCAGCAAAGTACAGTGTGACTGGAGAGCTCCACCTATTCGAACTGTAGCACAGAGCCAAGGACGAGTTTCAGAGCTCTTTACTCTGTTCTGTGCTACAGTGTCTGAGTAGCGGTGGCAGACAGGGACAGAAGCTGCTTCCTGAATCATCACAGGGAGCTGCAGTTGTGGCACTGGGACCCAAGGCACTCATCATTGCTCGAGGGTAGGAGCATGGGGTGCCCAGCGGTAGTACAGAACAACTGGTAGAGGAAGTGAGCTGTACTTCCTCTATCAGCTTCTCTGTTAGGTGACAGGATGGAGAGGAGAGGGCTGTTCCAGCTGAAAAAAGCCCTGATTTTTTTTTAAATGAAACAAGTGACTCTACCTTCTAGAAGACCCCACAGGTAGAACTCAAACATTGTGAAGTGACTTAACTTCTGCTTACTGCCACAGTGCTTCTCTCCTAACCATTCCTAGGTCATGGCAGTATTGGGGGCCTGACTAGGAGATCTTGCAAAGGGTATGAACACCATCAAGCCCCTAAAAGTTTGTACTTTTTATAGCATCATTTTCCTCCACTTTCAAAAAAATCTCTTTTATTAAATTTTGTAGAAAACATTATAAGCACATAGAAAAGGGGCAGGACTCAAAAGACTTAGCTCATGCAGGGGTTGCTGCCCTAAAACCACACAAAAATTGTCAGCTGAAGTAACACAATTTATAAGAAAGAAAAAGAAAAAAAAAGAAAAAACCTTTAATGTTTAGAAATACTGAGGGTGGCCACAAAATACAGCTTTCACAGGAAAAAAGAAAAATCAAAAACATATATATTTACCCATAAATACCTATATTAAGATGGTCACCTACAGCTCAATATCTGATATTACAGTGTACATAATACAGATTGGTCTATACCAATGCCAGGGACATAGACTCAAGCCCCTTTGACCAGATAGCATCAAACTTATTCAAGGCATTCCTTAAAAAATATGTATGTTTTTCAAATATCATAATCCTATTAAGGTCTAAAATCCAGTCAGATACAGTCGACGGGTGGGGAGAGGTCCACTTAAGGGCAATCTGTCTGCAGGCAACAAAGTGCTCGCCTAATAGTGTTGCCTATAGAAAAAGTATAAGTAGAGATAACACAGTAGCCCAATAGGCACATAAGTGGTTCAGCCAAGGTATTGATATCCAGTAGCCCATTTAAGGTACCAATCACCTCCACCCAGTATCTCTGGAATTTAGGACACCGCCAGAGAAGATGTATCAATGTACCTGTGTTACCACACCTAGCACAGGCTGGCTCAAATCTCAGGCCAATAGTATGAACAAATTGAGAAGTTCTACAAGCCCTATGAAGATTAAAGATCTGGGTCAGTCTGTGTGATGGAGAGAGGAATACCTGAGGCAGAGACCAGAGAACATCTTCCCAGAACTCTTCCGGAATGGGACCAAGATCCTGTTCCCATCTGACCCTAGAGCGAATGGGAAAGTTCAACGGAAACCTAATCTAATCTAACAGCACCCTATATGTAACAGAGGTAAGACCTTTTTTTAACCTTGCTTGTACGATCTTGTCAAAAACAAGGGTAGGGGGAAAGAGTATTTCAGCAGACGAAAACTGAGCATACAGAGCATGTCTCAACTGGAGGAATTGATAAAACCAATTCAATTGTAAAGGAAACTCTCCCCTTAACTCTTTAAATGTCTTAAGTGAACCATTCTCATACAGCTGAACTAAAGTTGTTTTTCCTGATTTTTCCCACCTCTGAAAGCCTCTAACAACTGAAAGTTGGGGAGTCTATCATTTTCCCATATCGGAGTATATCTAGTGGAGTACGAAATACCCATCTTTTTTTGACTGCATCCCATATTTTACACATTAACTTACAGGTGGGCATATCCGTACGCAAAACACCCCCTCTTACCCCATCTAGAACATATAGTTGTGACCGACCCTTAAATACTTAGGGAAAATAATAATCGAGCAGGAAGGGGTATCTGTTCAAGCTACCATCCAGCAAAATGGGTTAGGAACTGCCAGTCCACCCACATTTTTGGGATAATGAAGAGTATCCAATTTTATACGAGGGGTTTTATTCCACCATGTTAAACGCCTAAATGTAGTGTCTATTTGGTTTATGTGATTTTGTTTGGATAATTTGTTTGTATTGTTTTAATGTTGTTTGCATATAAAAATTAAAATAATCTGATTAAAAAAAGGAGCATAAATATCACTTTTAAATATAAATTAAATTTATAGAATTGAAATTGGAGTCAATGTTTATTCAATGTCTACTTTTTCAGTATTTTCTACTGTGAACAAAAGTAAAAAAAAAAAAAAAAAGTGGAAATCTTAAACATAGAAACCTTTACAAACAATTATATGTTGAATTATATTTCCGTCAGAGGAAAAATAAGATTTGTAAAAGGAAACATATCGTTGTCTCAGCAGTCAATACAGAAATAACAATAGGAGTCTTCTTATAGTCAGCTGTATGCTTACACCATTTTTGCCCATTTCTCCTATGGACAAAATCTACTTACTGTCATTGCCAAGTACCAGAAAACTATGTTTATCCTTGTAAATGCTTGCAGGTGGATACAGGGATTTGAAGCAATATTACAGTTATGTCAGGTCATGGAAAGCAATCTCGTACTCAACATTACTGCCTGTTATACTCTAAATTACAGATAATTCACTAAGTAAAACAATATTAATTTTAGGTTATGCTTCCAGGATTGAAGGGAAGAAATGATTACTTATTTTATAGAAAATGACTGTTTTTACCGCTAAAAGAGAAAAACACTGACAAAAATAATCTGAGTTTAATTAAAATGGAATAATTCATGGCTATTTTGTGTCTTTATAGGCAAAGTTGCAACTTCATAAAAACAAATCACCTTATTGGATTTGAATAGGTCTTTTACTCAAGTCTACAGCACTGTCAGAATAAAACTGTGAGCTATGCAGGCTGCATAGACCATATAAAAACACATGGCCAGGTCATAATTGACATCAGAGGCTTGAATGAGGGAAATGCCATCTGGGCCACCATTTTCATTTTGGAGTTACCCAACAACCCTGGCATGTAAGAATTATCAGCCCACATTTATGTATGTCGCTAAAGTTGGCTTAGGTCAGTGGAGTAGTTATGCATAGTTACATAGTTATTCATAGTTATTCAGGTTGAAAAAATACAGTCCATCTAGTTCAACCAATAAAAGAAAAAAAAATCAGACAATCCCATATACACAATCCTATACCCACAGTTGATCCAGAGGAAGGAGAAAAACCCCAGCAAGGCATGTTCCAATTTGCTACAGCAGGGGAAAAAATTCCTTCCTGATCCCCCAACAGGCTTTCAGATATTCCCTGATCAACTTTACCTATAAATGTTAGTACCCAGTTATATTAATATATATGCACATGTGCAGGAGTGACATCATCGTGGCCCAACCATTCAAGCGGCCGAAGAGATGAAACCCTGGGAGGAATACCGAATGTAGATGAGACCTTCGGGACCAACAGGGTGGGTGACAGCACTGAGCTGAAGGACTCTGTTTGCAGGTAAGTCTGTCATAATGTGCTAGTATGTGGTGCATACTAGTATATTATGACTTAAACCTAGTGGGGGGGTGTACCTTTTTTTCATTGTTTAAACTGAGTTTACTGCAACTTTTTTCCCTCCTCTTTTCTGGAGGGAAAGCGATGGCATGTCTGACCCTCCCATTGCATACTGAATACTCCATATGCAGGGTCCCAAATGAAACGTGCAAGATGATGTGGTGTAGCAGCTGGCTTCACTGGACTTAGTGCAGCTCCTCAGCAGATAGAGGGAATATCTGTACTAGTGTAAAGGAGACACAAGAAACAAGAGTAAAAAAATGCAAATTAGCCACTCACATGAAGTAGGAAAAAAGTGCATACGAAACTTAAAAGCTGGGTCGTCTTAAGCAGATCTGCTTCAGACAACCCCGGTCCTCATGGATGGCGACTTTTAAGCTTCAAATGCGCTTTTATTACTACTTCATGTGAGTGACTAATTTGCAATTTTTACTATTAAATTATTTAATCTGCTGCACTTAGAAACATCCTCTTGTGTCTCCTTAAAGCGGAGTTCCAGGCTTTTTTCAGTTTATTAAAAGTCAGCAACTACAAAAAGTATATCTGATGACTTTTGCCTGTCTTTTTTCTGACTTTTGAGCTCTCCGAGTGGACAGGCAATCTTCTGGGACCTGTGACATGTCCCAGAAGATTGCCCAGAGGGAGGAGCCACCTAGGGGGAGAGGAGGAGTCACCTAGGGGACCAGAAGGTGGAAGCAGGAAGTGGGACAGGAAGTCCCACTCAAAACAAGGTCCCCCCCCCCCCAAAAAAAAATGACATGCCAATTGTGGCATGTCAGGAGGCGAGGAGTACTTAAAGCGGAAGTTCCACTTTTGGGTGGAACTCTGCTTTAACAACAAAAAGGAAACAAGGAGCAGTACCCCTCAGCCAACACCAAAAAAAAAAGTTCTTTTTATTGTCTTTCACCATTTCTGGGCACTTTAATTTAAAAAAATATACTTTTTTATGATAATTTACTTAGTCACGCTTTTCACTTTCATAGAGGCACACAATGACACCAGTGAGACTTTGGTGGAATCTTTGTCTTCTTCAGAACTCCTGCTCACAGCTCCTGAGGCAGGCACCCTTTGGTGATTAACACTCAGAACTGCTACAATTATTTTAATTATTTTTCAAGCTGATCTGTAAGCATTGGTCTAACTCGTGGGGGTTTGAGAGTGGACTCAACACCCTAAAGGATGATCGTGCTATTACCACCTCTTATTCCAATTTTTAAAAATTTGTTTCCCAGTTTGTGGGCATCATGTCAGTAGCATCCACTCTTGATGAAGTGAATGAGTTTTCATGAAACACAGAGATTTATCATGGACCTCTATTTCTGTATTTAATTGGTACTTTGTAGAGCTATATAAAAAGTGTCTATAAGAAAAAAAAATAGAATATGAATATGAACTGTTCATAACAAATCAGCTTGTTACTTTTAATTGTGAAGACCTTTTATTGTGTCACTATTTATAGTATAGAATGTTTTATGAATTGTGCTTGTTTTCTGATGTATCTCTAAAAAATACCATGGACACTTATGCCCCGTACACACGGTCGGATTTTCCGATGGAAAATGTCCGATCGGAGCGTGTTGTCGGAAATTCCGACCGTGTGTGGGCTCCATCGGACATTTTCCATTGGATTTTCCGACACACAAAGTTGGAGAGCAGGAGATAAAATTTTCCGACAACAAAAGAGATGAAAGCTATTGGCCACTGCCCCGTTTATAGTCTCGACGTACGTGTTTTACGTCACCGCGTTTAGAACGATCGGATTTTCCGACAACTTTGTGTGACCGTGTGTATGCAAGACAAGTTTGAGCCAACATCTGTCGGAAAAAATCCTTGGATTTTGTTGTCGAAATGTCCGAACAAAGTCCGACCGTGCGTATGGGGCATTACAATGTACAATAGTAGGGATAGAGGAACATCATTTCATGTACCAAATCTCCGGATTTGTTTTGTACAGTTCAATAAAGTATTAAAGTGATTGTAAACGATTACCTTGTAAAACAACCCATTCAGTTTAAAATAGATATGAAAGGCAAAACATTTTTGTATAGATATAAAAAAAAAAAATTATATACCTTTTTTCCCCTTTTTTACAAGTGATCACATTCCCGCTGCCCCCCCCCCCCCCCCCCCGTTCTCAGCTGCACAAGAGCTGGGGGGAGGAGAAGCAACAGCACACTGTGCTTCTGAGTGAATGGCTGTGCAGTGGAGGAGTGTCAGGACAAGTATGATCATTGGAGGCGAGCAGGCTGAATTCCTAGCATAGCTGGAGAACTGACCTTGCTGTGTTCTCCTGCTTAGTGTGGACAGTTTTTAATAGGAAAGCAGATAGACTGGCAGGAACACCAGGGATTTCACATAAAGGAAGTAATACAAACAGGATACTTTCTCATACAAGTACATGGTACAGCAGGCACAGATTAAGAATATGAAATGTTGCAGTAACAAACACTTTAATGTCCAGTCCAATAGATACTGTATATCTCCTAGTATATATCACAGTAATAAAACATTCATGCAGAGTATCCCTGTGTATTCTGTGGGAAGGGGCAATTTCATTGGAGAAAATATATACAGGACTAGGCTCTGAGTGCAGGACTGAGCACTGACTATAAGTGTTCCCTTCCCCACAGTAATCTTGTGTGTGGTGCATAGAACACATTGTAGAAACACACTCCTGTGTATTAGTCCAGGATTAGTTGTTAAGCACACAAAGGGTAGCCATGCACTTCTGGCATCTGTTTGTATCCTATATCCAATATGGAACATAGCAGCCAGCTGGAACAACCAGCCACATTACACAAGCATCTGTCGATAGTGTCTTATCAGTTGTCTGTGTCAAAAGGTGATCAGTGGTGTATCTCCCAACAAGGGCATCAATAAAATGATTGTCCCAAGTGTTCAGGTAGTACCATATCTGTGCCACAACAACAAAGAGCTTGCCACGGTCCAAATTGCACTGCAAATGTCATATATTTACCAAGTCCTTATGGTTTCAAGTCCAAAGGGAGCCCATGCCAGAAGAGGATGTGGTAAGTAAGCAAAGCCTGAACAGCTTGCCTCTGCTGCAGCTGGTATAATACCACTGAAACCGGTACAGTGGGTACAGACCACTGATGAGACACTAACAGCAAATGTCTGTGTATTGGAGCTGGGTGTTCCAGTTGGCCTGCTATGTTTCATATTGCATATACGATACAAACGGAATTCAGAGGTGTATGATTACTTATTGATTCCTGCTATGGGAGATGCTTACATCATTGCACATACACAGACTGATATGGTTTTTACATAGATGCACATATAAACCAATTGCGGCTGTCTCCTGATGAAGTGGGCATTGTTCCGCGAAATGCATAGAGATTACAGTTTCTGCATATGAACAATGATTTATTATTCATGATGGCATTTTGAATGTACATTGGTGACCTTACTTCTACACAATCAATATGAACATGTATATTTTTTTATGTGAATTTAAATAGTTTTTGTATTTTTATACATTTGCTGTACTATTTTTCTAGTGTTTCTTGGTTGTTCTGGAACATTGGGGACTGAGTGCTGCTTAGGTCTGAGCACGGGGGGCCCTTTGTTTGTTTGTAAGTAAGGTCTTCAGGTGCTAGGCCCCTTTTAAGTAGAGCCCTCCTGCAGTGATGTAATGGGTGAGTCAGTACCCAGTTATAAGTCAGGATGGGAGGAGCCGTAGGGCAGATGGGACATTGGAGCCAAAGAACCCACAACAGTACAGCTATAATCAGCACATGTAGGCCCAGAACAGGATAGGAGACCTGGGTGGAGTGGACCTGTACACAGGAGGAGCTGGCTGTAGTGTATATGTCCCTTATGGAGGTGGGGGCTAGGGTGGATTGCAAAAGGCCTTTTAGGCCAGCCTTGAGATCCATATATGAGCTTCCCTGGAGGGTTCCCAGAAGTAGGGGACTGCACAGAGCACAGTCCTATGAGTACTAATGACCCTGGGCAGAGGAGATAAATTAAGGAAGTTTGCTGCTGAGGTGCTTTCAGTTGTTACTATTGCGGACCGTCCACCAAATGTCATTAACTGCATAATGTGAAGTGACTCCGGAATGTATGTCCTAGTGATGTGACTGTAATGAAATTTCCTGAATACCACCAGCAAAGTGCAGAGAAACTACTTCTTGTGTGGAGATTCCATCCTTGGGGATACACAGATCTATGACTGGAAATGTCCTGTGGAGGCCTATGGCAAGGAGCACGACATAAGATGGTGGAGGGTTCGGCCTCAGCAGGCGGGACAGTGTTCTTGCAGGGCTGGAGCGGGGGTAGGGAAGTGCTCCTGGCGTAAAATCTAGCCAACCATGAAGCCCCTCTTACAGGAGGATATCTTTTTGTCCTTTTTTTTTTACCACTTGGCAAAGTTTTTCTTTTAAAGATACTATTACAAATTACTTGTGTAAATAAAAAAAATGTTGTATTTTGTACTTACATTATAGGCATTGGGCATGTTTCTTTGTATCTATTGAATTAGAATATATTTTCGAACAAGAGTGTGGAGTTTTAGAGTCATAATCAGGTATTATTTCCTTGGGTCAAATCTAGAGGGATACAAATTCAAATACCGTTCTCACATTACCTACTTTCTATAAACCATGTCAGGCAAGCTTTAAAGAGTCACTGTAACATTGCCCATTTAGTGTATTTTGCAAAAGGCCTTCCCTTTGCAAGAATGCTAGAGTCCTATAGTGTCTCTGAGGAGGGACAGGGCCCAGAAACATGTCAGTAGGTGTACTTTTCTGCCCAGGTTTTTTGCTTAGTCTAAACTAAATGGTTACTACTCTGCACGAGTGTGGTGTTTATCACTTCCCGCCCGCCCGCTGTCAAATGACGGAGCGTTGTGGCTCTCATTCTGGGATGACCCTAGATCCTGGCCGCAAGTCTTTACCAATGTGATCAGCTGTGTCCAATCACAGCCGATCACATGTTAACAAGAAAGTGATATTTATCGGCTTTTCCTCACTAACACTGACTATGCGTGAGTGTGAGGTGAGGAGAGCTGATAAGCGGCATCTCCTCACAGGAAAAACGTGTAAAGATAATCAGGGCACTGATCAGCAATGCCCTGATTACTATGTAGCCCCAACAGTGCCCATCAGTGATGCCAGTCTGTGCCCATCAGTGACACCAGTATGTGCCCATCAGTTATGCCAATCCATGCTACCTTTCAGTGCCCATCAGTGCCTGCCCATCGGTGCCGCCCATCAGTGCCCATCAGTGCTGCCCATCAGTGCCACCTATTAGTGCCCATCAGTGCTGTATATCTTTACCACCTATCAGTGCCCATTAGTGCTGCATATTAGTGCTACCTCATCAGTGCCACCCCATCAGTGGCCTTCGGTGCCGCCTCATCAGTGCCCATCAGTGCAGCCTCATCAGTTCACATCAGTGTAGGTAAAAAATGACTAAAAAAGTTTTTTTTTTTTTTTAATTTGTGGTCTTTTTTATTTTTAAGCAAAAAATAAAAGCAGTAATTAAATAGTACCAAAAGAAAGCTCTATTTGTGTGAAGAAAATGATAAAAATTCATTTGGGTACAGCGTTGCATGACTGCGCAATTGTCATTCAAAGTGCGACAACGCTGAAAGCTGAAAATTGGCCTGGGCAAGAAGGGGATGATAGTGCCCAGTATTGAAGTAGTTAATCTCCTGGTCTATTCAGTCTCTTTACAGCATATTTACCATTGCCTTCGATCTCTCCTACTGCTGGCTTTGTTTGAAGAGGTGGTCCTGCACTTGTTATTGTGACCTGATAGCATTGCCTGGGTATACTGTATGTCCTGATCTAGTTTTTACCATGTAAGTGCTTTTCTATTTAGCTATTAAAAGGTGATATACAGTACCTGTACTATCCAGTGCATTCTGTTCACTTCATCTTCTATGTACTTACTCAGTAAAGAGTGCTAGAGGCCAAGCAATGTATGCAAAGTGCAGTAACTTGTATCATCCAATCAACTTCACTTAAATTGCACAGTACAAAATGGACTTGCTCTTGCCCTGATTTATTGAATAGGCCTTACAATGTTATTTTGAGCCCAAGACAAAGACAAATTTACTTCCATGAAAAAAAGACATACTGAAATGCAGCTTATTTTTTCTATTCACCGATACATACATTTTCTGGGACAGGAATGTGTCCAGATGTTTTGTGTGGATATGGTGGAATCCTGAATGAATGTTCCCTGCCAGTGGGTTTGAGTGGAAACTGTCCAGTCTAATCTCCTAAGGGGGGATTTATCTGTTATTAAAGCTTGGGTATATGGAGTGTATGCATGAAATTAACTCTTTAGCTTTTCAGCCAAATGAACAAAGTGTAATGAGTGAATGCTATTCAGATAATTGTATTTTTTCTATATAATTCTGTAGATAAAATCCAGCTGTTTTGCTCTTATTCACTGATTACATTGTACAGTAAATGGTTTTAAATAGATCCCAGAAACAGTAAAATTGGCTATTTAAGACAGCTACTCTACATGACAAAACTAATCTTTGCAGATAAATCCCCTCAAATTACTATCCACTTTTTTGTGCAGCACAAGACAGTAAAATTTATTTAAATGTTATAATTTAATATTAAAATGCAATACCTGTCTGATCTGTATCGAAACCTATCTAATGAAAACATAGCAAACATATTGCACAACTGTCATTGGCATACCACCCAGTTTTTATGTTGCTGCCAGTAAAAAATGTTTGCACTTGCATAATGTAAAGTCTGCTACATCCAGCAATACATATTGTTATAATGTAACCATTTTCAGACAAATCGATACAGTCTCAGTATAGTAAGAAGAGTGTGCTTAAAAATGTCATCTATAAATAAGCATGACAGATACAATAAATATATTTTGAACTCTATTTCTACCAGCATATCAATTTCTATTATGCTTTAAGATAACTCCCTATTCATTCAAATATCATGTGTCTTTAGTGGTACCATATGAATTGGTATTACAAAAGCTACATGAAATTAGGACAAATCATATATGAATAAGTATCATTCAGGAACTTAAAGCAGAATTAAACCCATCTATTTAACAGTTTCAAAAAATAGTTACATTCCCAACATGTGTCGGGAATGTAACTGTCATATTGGTTGTGCTCTCAAGCAAACCGTCAAACCATTTAATGCCTGGTATAATAACTGATCACATGTGCAGCATCATGATAATACCCTTTCATGGTTGATTAGGGGAGGTGAAGGAGAGTTACCCTTAAATATATATGGAAAAGGTCTTAGAACATCTTAGATGTGTCACGTATACATAGATCCAGCCTGTTGAGAAGCTTGGCCGATTTCCCTTCATTCTTTTCTGTTCATAAAGAAGATTCCTAATAATGAAAGAAGATTCCTAATAATGATTCCATAATGACAACATGAAAGAAGTTTGTTTAAAATATTTGCAAATTTATTAAAAATTTAAAAAAATGTAAAAAATCACATGTACAGAAGTATTCACAGCCTTTGCGCAATACTTTGTTGAAGCACCTTTGGCACCAATTACAGACTCAAGTCTTTTTGAGTATGATGCTACAAACTTGGCACACCTATATTTAGGCAGTTTCCCCCATTCTTCTTTGCAGGATCTCTCAAGCACCATCAGGTTGGATGTGGAGCTTCGGTGCACAGCCATTTTCAGATCTCACCAGAGATGTTCAATCAGGTTCAAGTTTGGGCTCTGGCTGGGCCACTCAAGGACATGCACAGAGTTGTCCCATAGCTACTCCTTTGTTATTTTGGCTGTGTGCTTAGGGTCATTGTCCTGCTGGAAGATGAACTCTTGCCCCAGTCTGAGGTCCAGAGTGCTCTGGAGCAGGTTTTCACCAAGGATGTCTCTGTACATTGTACATCTTGGCTAGTCTCCCGGTTCCAGGTGATGAGCAGTGCCTGGTTTCCTCCAGACATGATGCTTGCCATTCAGGCCAAAGAGTTTAATCTTTTTTTCATCAGAACGGAGAATTTTGTTTCTCATGATTTGAGAGTCCTTCAGGTGCCTTTTGGCAAGCTCCAGGCGGGCTGTCATGTGCCTTTTACTGAAGAGTGGCTTCCGTCTGGTCACTCTACCATAGAGGCCTGATTGTTGGAGTGCTGCAGGGATGGTTGTTCTTCTGGAAGGTTCTACTCTCATCACATAGAAATACTGGAGGTCTGTCAGAGTGACCAACAGGTTCTTGGTCACCTACGTGACTAAGGCCCTTCTCACCCGATTGCTCAGTTTGGCTGGGCGGGCCTCTCTAGAAAGAGTCCTGGTGGTTCCAAACTTCTTCCATTTACGGATGATGGAGGCCACTGTGCCTTCAATGCTGCAGAAATTTTTTTGTACCCTTCCCCAGATCTATGTCTTGATACAATCCGGTCTCGTGGTCTACAGACAATTCCTTGGACTTCATGGCTTGGTTTGTGCTCTGACATGCACTGTAAACTATGGGACCTTATATAGACAGGTATGTGCCTTTCCAAATCATGTCCAATCAACTGAATTAACCACAGGTGGACCCCAATCAAGTTGTAGAAACATCTCAAGGATGATCAATGGAAACAGGATGCACCTGAGCTCAACTTTGAGTGTCATGGCAAAGGCTGTATATATATATATATATATATATATATATATATATATATATATATATATTTATATATACTAAATATTTACACTACATAGCTACTGAAAGTCTGTTATCAAATAAGCAACTAAGCATAAGACATCATTAATTGCCACGCTCTTGCTGACATTCTTTTATTGGTATATTTGCCTTTTATTAACAGGTTTTATTTATTATGCAAGAATGCATTGTAAGACTCATTTGGGTTGATTTACTAAAACTGGAGAGTGCAAAATCTGGTGCAGCTGCACATGGTAGCCAATCAGCTTCTAACTTCAGCTTGTTCAATTAAGCTTTGACAAAAAACCTGGAAGCTGATTGTTTTTTATACAGAGCTGCACCAGATTTTACTCTCTCCAGTTTTAGTAAATCAACTCCAATGAGTTGTCATCTGGCAAAATTAACTCAACACAGCCATTAATCACTTGCCGATCAGCTCACGCTGATATACATCGGCAAAGTGGCATGTTCCCCGGAATCGCCATATGGGTACGTCTTCCCCTAGGGAACACATTTAACCCTTTGATCTCCCCCTAGTGTAAACCCCTTCCCTGCCAGTGACATTTATACAGTAATCAGCGCATTTTTATAGCACTGATCACTGTATAAATGTCAATGGTCCCAAAAATGTGTCAAAAGTGTCCCATCTGTCCACCGCACTGTCGCAGTACCGCTAAAAATCGCAGATCACGCCATTATTAGTAAAAAAAAATAATAATAATAAAAATGGCATAAAAATGCCATAAATCTTTCCCATAGTTTGTAGATGCTATAACTTTTACGCAAACCAATCAATATACGTTTATTGCGATTTTTTTACTAAAAATATGTAGAAGAATATATTTTGACCTAAACTGATGAAGAAATTTGTTTTTTAAAAACATTTTTGCGGACATTTTTTATAGCAAAAATTATTGTTTTTTTCTTTTTTTTTAAATTGTAGCTCTTTTTTTTGTTAATAGGGCAAAAAATAAAAACCGCAGAGGTGATCAAATGCTACCAAAAGAAAGCTCTATTTGTGATAAAAAAAGGACATCAATTTTGTTTGGATACAACTTCGCACGACTGCGCAATTGTCAGTTAAAGAGATGCAGTGACGTCTCGCAAAAAATGGTCTGATCATTAAGCAGGAAAATCTTTCGGTCCTTAAGTGGTTAATGTCTAAACTGCTGGCAAAAAAAATGAGTACACCCCTAAGTGAAAATGTCCAAATTGGGCCCAATTAGCCATTTTCCCTCCCAAGTGTCATGTGACTCATTAGTGTTACAAGGTCTCAGGTGTGAATGGAGAGCAGGTGTGTTAAACTTGGTGTTATCGCTCTCACTCTCTCATACTGGTCACTGGAAGCTCAACATGGCACCTCATGGCAAAGAACTCTCTGAGGATCTGGAAAAAAGAATTGCTCTACATAAAGATGGCCTAGCCTATAAGAAGATTGGCAAGAAACTGATCTGCAGCATGGTGGCCAAGACCATACAGCGGTTTAACAGGACAGGTTCCAATCAGAACAGGCCTCGCCATGGTCGGCCAAAGAGGTTGAGTGCACGTACTCAGCATCATATCCAGAGGTTGTTTTTGGGAAATAGATGTATGAGTGCTGCCAGCATTGCTGCAGAGGTTGAAGGGGTTGGGGGTCAGCCTGTCAGTGCTCAGACCATACTCCGCACACTGCAACAAATTGGTCTTAATGGCAATTGGTTGTCCTAGAAGGAAGCCTCTTCTAAAGATGATGCACAAGAAAGTCCACAAACAGTTTGCTGAAGACAAGCAGACTAAGGACATGGATTATTAGAACCATGTCCTGTGGTCTGATGAGACCAATATAAACTTAAGTGGTTCAGATGGTGTCAATCGCATGTGGCGGCAACCAGGTGGGGAGTACAAAGACAAGTGTGTCTTGCCTACAGTCAAGCATGGTGGTGGGAGTGTCATGGTCTGGGGCTGAATGAATGCTGCCGCCACCGAGGATCTACAGTTTATTGAGGGAACTATGAATGCCAACATGTACTGTGATATACTGAAGCAGAGCATGATCCCCTCCTTTCGGAGACTGGGCCGCAGGGCAGTATTCTAACATGATAACAACCCCAAAAACACCTCCAAGACGACCACTGCCTTGCTAAAGAAGCTGAGGGTAAAGGTTATGAAATGACCAAGCATGTCTCCAGACCTACACCCTTTTGAGCATCTGTGGGGCATCCTCAAACGTAAGGTGGAGGAGTGCAAGGTCTCTAACATCCACCAACTCCGTGATGTCATCATACAGGAGTGGAAGAGGACTCCAGAGGCAACCTGTGAAGCTCTGGTTGACTCCATGTCCAGGAGGGTTAAGGCAGTGCTGGAAAATAATGGTGGCCACACAAAATATTAACACTTTGGGCACAAGTTGGACATTTTCACTTAGGGGTGTACTCACTTTTGTTGCCAGTGGTTTAGACATTAATGGCTGTGTGTTGAGTTATTTTGAGGGGACAGCAAATTTACACTGTTATACAAGCTGTACACTCACTACTTTACATTGTAGAAAAGTGTAATTTCTTCAGTGTTGTCATGAAAAGATATAATAAAATATTTACAAAAATGTGAGGGATGTACTCACTTTTGTGAGATACTGTATAAACAAGACTTCTCATGCAAGTCCTCCTTTTGTCCAAACTGTGGGGTTGATTTACTAAAACTGGAGAATTAAAAATCTGGTGCAGCTGTGCATAGGAATCAATCAGTTTCTAATGTCATCTTGTTCAATTAAGCTTTGGCAAAAAAAAAAAGCCTGGAAGCTGATTGGTTTCTCTGCAGAGCTGCACCAGATGTCGCATTCTCCAGTTTTAGTAAATGAACTCCAATGCATGTGCTATCCAATCACAAAATGATGCACACACTACAGTTCCTGGGGTTTTATTTTTAAATGGTGTACTCCATTGATTTTATTTTTCAAACTTCAGTCCTGAATATCTTTAAGTTACCCTTTTTCATGTTGAATATTGCATAGTATTTGTCCGGTCGAGCTTACAAGTAAAGCTGAAGATTTTTTGCAAATTGTCATTTAAACTGGTCAAACAAGGCAAGCAAGGAATTACAGATTTTTTTCCAACACAATGTGGACACATTCTAAGCACTACTCATAAAACTGTCCAATGATTAAGATTATCTATACACTGTGTTTTTAGGCTCCTCTAAGCTTCTTACTACTATATTGTGGAACTGGACAAGAAAAATAGGCTTAATTTTGTATCATGCACAAGAGTGTTACTCAAATCAGCTTTTCTAATGTGTTCAAACATTTCAAGTGCATGACAGCAAAGACTAGAACTTAAAAATTCTGAAATGTTATTAATTGAATATTTTAATATACTTGCACTTTATATCATGGCTAAACAGAAATGACATTGATGATTTTGTTTCTTGTCTTCTATACTGTATTTGATTTTAAGATGCTACATCCTTAGTAATCATATATACCCTAAAATGGCCTTAGTTTCTTTATTCCAAAAAAGAAATGTATTAAATTGTTTATATGTAGCAGTCCCTGACCCCCGGAGTCATGGCGATACCATCATCAAGACAGGATAGGCTGACATTTCAACTCAGGGGTAGATTGCTTAGGCTTAGTGAAACATGTGGACAGATGAGCACCAGTCACTTTTAGGTAAACACTAAAATGATTTTATTACTCATAGTTCATGGGAGAAAGGGTTAGTGTTGCAGATGCTCGGGACTAAAAGAGAACTCCATCAATTTAGTTCAGCAAAGGAAAAGGGGCCTTTAGGTCAAATCCGACACTCCTGGTTTTAGCATCATTCTGTGAACAATGTGATTTGCAACCATCTATCTCCAGGGGATTCAATCAGCTTCCATAGGACTCCATCCTGTTCCTGATCTTCTGCAGGAGGGTCAACCAGGTTCCGTGGGACTCCATCCTGCCTCCAGTGAAGAACAGCAGCACCAGGCTTCAGCTCCAGGCCTAATCCATGCAGGCCCCTCCAGACAGGCAGGCCTAAATCAGAACTCCATCACATGCAACCTCCTTAGCCAAGAGCTTGGGAGGAAGAGAATTTGCACCCATTATTGTAAACCATTCCTGAAAATCTGGAAGTAATCTTAAAGTATATTCTAGCTATGTGAAATAGTCACACAGATACCAATAAAAACAGTACAGGTGCGGGGGGGCATGGCCTGGACGGAGACTGAGATGGCAGCATAAGCCGAGAGCTCCTGCAATCCGGGAACTGATTCCTGCCTGAAGGGGAGCCTACATCTCACTATTAGTATGAGCAGAACCACCCGGAGCTCCTCTGCATCTCGTACCACCATGGACCCAGGTACACAACTCAGTAGAAACATTCTGGACATCTTCCGTACCCAGAAGCTGTCCGCACACGCGGTCTCACAGGCCCAGACACCGGCCTCGCCTTCTGCGCTGTCTGACATGCAGACCTGGGGCATCTCTACCCCTAGTACCGGACGAGCCCATTTACCCAGTCTGTTTGACCTCGAGAAAGTGGCATCAGACATCAAAAGCACAGTGACAGCTGCGATCGCCGACCTGAAATCAGATATTCAGGCGGTGGTACACCGCATTGATACAGTGGAGCAAACATCCCTGACGCACGCGGCTGCCATTCGTCAGGTTGGAGAGTGCGGGGGGTCCCTGAAAGTGTTGACCCTAGCTCTTTACAGCAAACCTTATGGACAATATTCAATGATTTAATCGACCGCCCCGCCAATTCGCCTATTGACATGGAAAGGGCTCACCGCGCTCTACGCCCTCAACCCAGGGAGAACGAGCCACCTAGAGACATTGTGTGTTGCTTGGTTAATTTTTCCCTTAAGGAGGAAATCCTTCGGAAAGCCAGGGAAAGGGGTCGAATTGTTTTCAACGGTGCTGACATAAAGCTATTCCAGGACTTGTCACAGATCACGTTACAAAATAGAAGAGCCCTACGACCTTTATTGGATGCTCTCCGCGCCAGAAACATTCAGTATAGTTGGAAATTCCCTTTTGCACTCTCTGCGTCCACCAGGGGATGCTCTGCCATCCTCCGCACACCAGACGACTTAAAGAACTTCTGTGATCAACTTGACCTCCCTCAGATTGAACTTCCGGAATGGTATGACCTCTGCTTCCCATCGGAACCATGGCTCCCGGTTTCACTTCACCCCACTCATCCCGCCGCAATCTCTATCAACAAAGTCCTGATCGCTCACCTTCGTCACCTACGAGACGCAATCACATGGATGCCTAAAGTGTACCTCTTCAGCCATATAGTATCATACGTGAGTAACTACTCTAATTTCTGAACCTCATCGCTCCAATTTGAGCTGCATACCTTTCTACACGATCCTCTAGATAGACAAACATCCTATCTTCTCCGGCTTGCCTACAGCTGGAAAACGACACACTGAATTTAAAGCATTCCGACCATGATCTGCCGCTTTGAGACTCCTTTAATTTTACATGACTAAGCACCCTCTCCTAGGGATCAGAACTAATAGATCCTGTCTATTTTTTCCTGCCCAGATTTCATTCCAGAGATCTCTGGCCTTCAAAAATGTTCATGATTGAATATGGTTTGCCTCCCCTTCTCCATAGCAGGTTATTGCCATGGACGGTTACATATGTCTCTCCCTCATTCATTCTCATAGGCAACTTTTGTATGAAATTATTTGTATGAAACACTGTACTATGATCTATAATTTTCTTGGTACCACACATATGTATTTAGAGAACGTAAGTTACTTATCACATCGATCACCAGGGATGTCACTCTCAAATATTTTAACTAGATCAGTAAACCCTTCTCAGTTGCTGTCAATTTAGCATACTGATCTTGATCACCACCTACCCAATTCGCCCACAAGGCGACATGGGCGATATCTAACTTGATTAGACATCCCTGGTCTTCGGAAACCTAACCGCTTACCTTAGGTTTTTTGGCTTAGTCAAAGCATCTAGCCTGATGGGCAATACCTCTGAGGCTTTCACTAAGCAGTTTATAGTCCAGACACTGCATAGTTGAAAATTGTGATCTTCCAGATTCATTGCTTACTATTCTTTTGCCCCACCTCCTCTTCTTCTTCCCCTTTCCATTCCCTTTCTCCTTCCCCGTCCCTCCCTATTTCCCTCTCTACCTCTCTTTCTGTGATGTGCCGTTTTTGACCCTCACTGACAAAAGTAACCAGCCTTCAGTGTGGGCTTGAAAAGCTTAATCCTGTTTACTTACTCACAGTTTGATATCAGATTGTATCTAAACATACAAACTATATGGCTGACACCTCATGGTCTATGTTCTTTATTCTTTGTTTTTGTTAATATTGTCAGCTGTAATACTCAGTGGTTTATTGCTTCGGTTCCGGTGGTCTTATGGTAAAAATGTTAGTAGGTTCCCCATATGACTATGACTATAGTCTATATTTCTTCCTTTCAATATATTTGCGGGTCTGCTCCCCGGCTCGTATCCAACCTGAGGTCCCCGTCTTTTCTCGTTTCCCCACACAGCGGTTCCCCTGGGATTCTTGCTGACACTCCAGGATTCCTTTCCTTTAGGTGTGGCAGAATATCTAGCTCCACCTCTGGTTTGTTTTCTACTCTGCCTCTCTCCTCTTTCTCGTTTTAGTTTTACTGTTTTTCACCTTCTTTTCCTCCTCTCCTCTCTTTCTCCCAATCCCTTCTTCCCTCTTTCTCCTACTCTAAATTCTGACCCTACTCCCTCTCCATTTCTTCCCCCTCCTCTCTATCCACTAATCCTCTTCTTTTTTTGCCCTACCCCCGTGTCTCCGGGATCGGATTGGGCCCGCTCCCACCCCCTCTTGGTTGTCCCTGCAAATCACCAAACCCTCCATAACATAGTATACTTTTGAGAGTCCCAGCCTTTAATCATTACTCGAGTTTAACCATGCGATCAAAACCATTAACCGATCTGTCCTTGACGTTGAAGTGTATATCTTTGAACGTAAAAGGTCTTAATCTACCTGAAAAACGTTCCCAGGTCCTATCATCTCTTTCTAAACATAAGGCTCACTTTATCTTTCTACAAGAGACCCACTTCCTCTCTGACGCTACACCCAAACTCTCCAACCACATATATCAATCGGCCTTTCACGCTACCAACCCAGACGCTAAGACGAAAGGTGTCTCTATATTAATCTCCAAACATGCAAATTTCCTCCTTTCGGATTCATTGATTGATCCGACAGGTAGGTACATTTTCCTGAAAGACACGATGGGCGAATAAACCAATAACACTGGCGAATATCTACTGCCCTAATGAACATCAGGTTACCTTCTTTAGGAGCATCTGTGACCTATTGGCATCCTTCCAGGAGGGCCTGGTTCTCCTTGGAGGGGACTTCAATGTTCCCCTGAACCCATTACTAGATTCATCTTCAGGTACCTCCGCCCTACCATACAGAGCTCTACGCCAGATTAAAACCCAATTACAAAACTTGACCCTTCACGATACGTGGCGTACTTTGTCACCCACAGTTAAAGATTACACATTCTTCTCGGCCCCGCACCAAAAACATTCCAGAATTGACTACTTTTTCCACTCCCAATCAGATCTTCCAATTCTACTATACCACAGTCTACTATAGAACCGATGTTCTTATCAGACCACCACCCCATCACGGTTACAATGTCCTTCCCCGAAACTCAACCAAGAACCAAAATCTGGCGCTTTAATCCTTCGCTGCTCAAGGACCCAGTTTCTCTTGATCACATACGCACAAGTATCCAAAACTGTTTGGCTGAGAACTCTACTCCTGGAATTTCTCCAATCTCCCTCTGGGAAGCCCATAAGTGTGTGATCCGGGGAGAGCTGATTTCTTTAGCGACAAAAAATTAAATCAAGAAACCATTATCTCCCTCATTGAGTCGATTAGATCCCTGGAAAAAACTCACAAACGAACTCAGGCACTCGCAACTTTAAAGGAACTAACCCACACCCGCTCTCTCCTTAAGGCAGAACTAGATAAGCATTCTAGCAGGCGATACATTCTTGGCCAGAGGATTTTCTACGAGCAAGGGAACAAATGTGGCAGATTTTTGGCGCGCTCGGTTCAGTCCTCTAAAGCATCTACCAGAATTGATCATATACGTAACCCTAAGGGGAATCTAATGGTCAAGAATTAAGATATTGCTAAAGAGTTTGAGATCTTTGACTCAAAACTATATAACCTCCGCTCCAAACAAGATTCCCAAAACGATCCGGAAACCCGCATTGAACTCATTAAAAATTTTCTCTCCAGATATAGCCCTAAGCCAATATCCCCTCAACTTAAATTAGACCTTGACAATCCCTTATCTTTAACCGAATTAGAAGTAGCTATCAAACAAATGAAATTAGGCAAAAGCCCGGGCCCCGATGGTTACTCTCTCCAATACTATAAAAACATTTGCGGACATCCTCTTCCCCACCCTCTTGACCACCTTCAATGCCTTATCCGATGCCCAACTTAACCCATCTAGAATGCTAGCTGCCCACATCGCTGTCATACCCAAAGAAGGCAAGGACCCCTCGTTAGTTGCGCATTATAGACCAATATCCTTACTGAATGTGGACATCAAATTATATGCAAAAATTCTTGCTAACAGACTACTCCCCATACTGCCGGACCTTATCTCCCTTGACCAGGTAGGGTTTGTCCCCGGTAGGGAAGCCCAAGATAACGTAATTCGCATGTTAAACCTACACCATTGGATATGTTCGTCTAAAATCCAGGGATTTCTCCTTTCACTTGACGCCGAGAAGGCGTTTGACAGGGTGGCTTGGGACTATATGCGCGAAACACTCTCGGCGATCGAAACTGGAAATCGCCTGCTTTCCTCCATTATGGCGCTGTACTCCGGGCCCTCAGCAGCGGTTAGGGTCAATGGCCTCCTGTCAAACGCCTTCCCTATCAGTAATGGCACACGTCAGGGCTGCCCATTATCACCACTCCTCTATATTCTTACCCTAGAACCCTTCCTCAATAAATTAAGAAGCAACCCTGATATCCAAGGCATTTCTGTGAAAGGGAGAGAATACAAGGTCGCGGCTTTTGCCAACGACATTTTGCTCTCATTGCAAGCACCCCGTGTCTCTCTCCCAAATCTTCTTTATGAGATTGAACTTTTTGGCAAAATATCCAACTTAAAAATTAACCACGCAAAGTCACAGGCCCTGAATATTTCTCTCCCTCCCCAGGAATTGATTAATTGCCAAGAATCCTTCCCTTTCCACTGGCATAAGAGCTCTCTCACCTACCTCGAGATCCAGATCCCATCCCACTTGTCAAATCTGTATGTATTAAATTTCCACGTGGCACTACTTAAGGCTCAAAACTTTTTTAAAGAATGGAAAATGTTAAATGTTTCCTGGTTTGGGCGATCTGCTTTGATTAAAATGCTTATTTTACCGCGTTTTTTTATATCTAATGCAAGCAATCCCCATAGCTCTACCATCAAGTTTTTTCTCAGCTTACCAAAAAGCCTTTCTATGGAGAGATTCTCCCCCCGCATTAAATACTCCAGACTCACCTTACCCAAATCCAGGGGTGGCATTGGGTTACCGGATTTACGCAAGTACTATGCCGCCTGTCACCTCACCAGGATAGCTGACTGGAATATCCAAACCCATAAGAAATCTTAGATCATCCTTGAAAATGCCTTCTCGTCTCTTTATCTACATTTACTTCCATGGCTACCCCTTAAACACTGGCCACAATCAATAGCTACACATCCGCTAATATTCCCTTCTTTACTGGCATTTAGGAATGCCTCGTCCAACGGAAATCTTGCCTTAGTTCCAGGTCCCCTAACTACACTAAGAGGGAATCCTGCGTTCTCCCCGGGCACCCCCATCAATTTCTTGCAGAAAGAATGGCCACATGAAGATGTCTTAGTCCTACATTTCTATCCTGATGGGAAAATCATTTCACTTGAAAAACTTAGAGAAATGTCCAAAACGTCATCATTTTCTTTTTGGACTTATAGGCAAATTAGACACTTTCTTGAAACTCACATCAGTCAAACACATTGGACAAAACAGCTCTTACCTTTTGAAACCCTGTGCCACCGTAAAATCCCACAAAGGCACCTCATTTTTCTTTTGTATACCTTTCTTAATGAACCCTTGACCCCTTGCTCTACGCCCTCACAAACCTTATGGAATAGGGATCTATTGACACCCTTAGCTAATGATGAGTGGACCAAGGTCTATGAATACATACACAAGGATTCATAAAATGTAGCCACTCAAGAGAATGGGCACAAGATTGCTACCAGGTGGTATAGAACTCCCTCAAGGCTCCACAAATTTTCATCTACTATGCCCAGCACTTGCTGGAGGTGCGGACTGGAAGTGGGTACAATGCTTCATGTGTGGTGGGACTGCTCGATCCTCCAACCTTTTTGGAGGGAGGTCCATGAATTAATTGCAAATATTACTACATTTACCCTTGATTACACCCCTGCCCAATTCTTTCTACATCATACATCCTTATCTAAACAGACCTACTTTAAATCTTTAGCTATGCACCTGGTTAATGCAGCTAGGCTATGCATTCCAAAACACTGGCGTTCTACTTGTGTTCCTTCAATCGGGGAATGGTTTGCCAGAATTTCCAAAACAAAAGACATGGAAGAGCTCATCCATGTCTCTCAAGACAGAGTCCATAAATTCACTGCTATTTGGGCATGTTGGATGCACTTCACGACCACTGAAAGATATCGTCGGTACTCTTCAAAGGCTTCCTTGCAAACATCGTAGCTGCAAATTTGGAGGTTTTTTCCTTTTATTGAATCTTACTTCATTCTGGCCTATCATGTCTGGCTATTTCTTTCTTTTCTCCTCCTTCTCTACCCTTGTCTCTTTCTTTTCCTACTCTCCCTTTCTTTTCTTTCTTTTTCCCGTCTAACAGGCCTCTCCCTTTTCCATCTTGCTCTATCCTCTCTTTTCTAGTATCAGTCTTTCTTTAATTGACCCATGTCTTACAGTCCAGTATGATTGTTTCTACCTGTTGATTGTCACGTTTCAGGACACTCATCACATGCGCCCTGTGAGGTTTCAACACACATTGAACCCTTGCCAGGCTTGGCCTGGCGTCCAGTCCCCTCCTTTATTCTCACCGGGAGATGATGTGAGTTGGGGGGAGTGTATACTGTAATAGCATACTCCGTCCTGTGATGCTATTTACCTGTACTCTAATATATCTTGGATTACCCTTTTTTGTTGATTTCTTTTATCCGTATTGTTACTTTAAATACTAGTGATATCCTGTTACAAGTTGATGATGTTACCTGACAACTGTATATGATTGTTTGTACTCTTTCTCTTCTTTATTATTATATTCAATAAAATCTTTATGGAAAAAAAAACAAAAAAAAAACAGTACAGGTGCATATACAGGATATGGGCAGCAGACTAATTTCAAATGCAATCAAATTTCTTCTGATTTGCAACATCTTTGAGTTGCATTTGAGTTACTTTTGCATTAGTATTTATAGGGAATCAAAGAGGTTCAGACACAAATACCTAGGTGCATGAGTTATAGGCAAACTGCACACAGCTTTTGATTCTGCTCAAGTATGTCAAAATAGCTTCAAATATATCTAAGTTTAAATAAAGACAATAGTCCATCCAGTTCAACCTGTGTAGGTGTACGTGTGTCAGTGTCTATAATTATTTCCCATATACCTGTATGTCGAGTTCCTTAAGATGCACATCTAAGAGTCTTTTAAAACTATCAATACTCCCCGCACTCACCACCAATTGTATAAGAGAGTTCCACATCCTTTTTGCCCTGACAGTGAAAAACCCCCTGCGCACTTTGGTTTAAACAGCTTCTCCTCCGATTTCAATGTGCGGGGCTTCTTGTCCTCTTACACTCCTTGAGACTGAATAGTTTTTTTCCTATGCTGGGATCGCCATTGAGGTATTTGCAAATCGCTATCATATCTCCTTTCAAGCATCTTTTCTCCAGCGAGAATAAATTTAGTGTTTGCAATCTTTCCTCGTAAATGAGGTCCTTCAGTCCTCTTATTAGTTTTGTTGCTCTTCTTTGGACTCTTTCCAGTTCCAGCACATCCCTTCTGAGGACAGGTGACCAGAACTGGACAGAATACTCCAGATGTGGTCTAATCAATGTTTTATAAAGTGATAGGATTATTGATCTATCTCTGGAGAGTGGAGAATATCCCTTTTTTATGCATGATATGAATGGAATAAGAAGAGGTACAAGGGGCAGAACCAAAATAACTAATAAATACTTAATGAATGATTGTTCATTTTTTACCTAACTTCATCACCTTTAAACACTTGTCCAGTAGCAAAGCTGAGTAAGAAGGGTGATGCAGGGACATGGGAGTCATCATAAAGTTCTATGTTGCTTGAAGTATATCTTTTTTACTTTTTTACTTTGAATAGAGTAGAGAAGGGTTGCCATAGGTGATACGTGTCTCACTGAGAAGATTTTCCTTTACTACTGTCCTATTGACACATTATTAAATGAGACAAAATCTCTCCAAAGAGAATGAAATCCTCTGTTAGACAGCTGCCACTTCAACAAATGTTCCCTCTATTCCTTTTCTAGAAAACATTCAAAAGTTGGGATTTTTCCCTACCAATACAGGTTACAATGGTCACCAGGACAAACACAGAGGGTAAATCTCCCTAATGCGTCACAGACAGCAAAAAACCATTCCCTACCCTACTAAACAAAGCGTTGGTTATATACATTTTGAGCAACATATAGTCATGGCATGTTTCTCTGTAGGTTTCTGATTTGTTACTACAATTAAAGCTCTGCATACAAATGAGACAACACTATGCCTCCAATAACTTCATCTGGTTTTATTTTGATAACAATCTTCCTATAAAGTAAATAATGTTACAAAGGATGGAGCTCATACAAAAATATGTCATCATTCATATGTTCCTAGAAAGGAAATATATCTAAATACCGTATCACTATGATATAGAAGCTGGCAAAACACAAGCAATGAATGGACATGATAAGAAGTATGATTATGGCAACAGGTAATCTCAGGACACCTCCATCATAAAAAACCTCAAATGATTTAAAGCAGTTCTTCAGTCCCCACCCTTACAAAACATCTAAATAAAAGTCAGCAGTTACAAATACTACATCTGCTGACATTTAACAAATGGAGACCAGTCCAGGGATACAGGTCTGTCCTCTCCTGGGCCAGTTCTTTGCCAGTCTTCGGGGCCCTACACCCCCATGCTAACTGTGGGAAGCCAGCTGTGGCTTCTTGAGGTTTCCTGTTTCCCACTGTGCATGCATGAGCTGTGCTGGAAGTAGGACTGAGTACCTGTCAAAACCAGGTAGCCACTAACCAAAAAAAAAACCTAAAAAAAGTCCCTTTCAGAACTGTCAAACTGGTGTTATTTGGGCCACATTCAAGCCCTTTCACCATCTGACTTCTTAGGCTAGCCATATACCTGTAGATTATTCTCATTCAGTGCCCAAGAGTGAACAAGGGCACCTAATACACCCTGTTCCAAATTATTATGCCAATGATATTTTTCTCATTTACCTAAATAATTGATGTACACAACAGTCAGCATAGTATTCATGTTATCAATTATTAAGAGTACAATTCAAATTTTATTGAACAAACTTCCCAATGATAACAGTTTTTTTTTTTCAAAATAAAAAACTTACAATGCACTGTTCCAAATTATTACGCACAGTAAGTTTCAAAACACTTTATAGGTTGTAAAGAACTGAAAATTGTAATTTGTTGTGTTTGCAGCATATTTACTGAAATCAAAAGTTATTCCAATCAAACTTTGAACAACATTTTAAATTTTTAAACATTTTAACAGGTCACGTTACATTTTAACATAGGACCCCTTATTTGATAGCAGCTTCACAAGTCTTGCATCCATTGAACTTGTGAGTTTTTGCACAGTTTCTGCTTGAATTTGTTTGCAAGATGTCAGAATAGCCTCCCAGAGCTGCTGTTTGGATGTAAACTGCCTCCCACCCTCATAGATCTTTTGCTGGAGGATGCTCCAAAGGTTCTCAATAGGATTGAGGTCAGGGGAGGATGGAGGCCACACTATGACTTTCTCTCCTTTTATCCCCATAGCAGCTATTGACGCAGAGGTATTCTTTGCAGCATGAGATGGTGCATTGTCATGCATGAAGATGATTTTATTACGGAAAGCACAGTTCTTCCTTCTGTACTAGGGAAGGAAGCAGTCAGTCAGGAACTCCACATACTTTGTAGAGGTCATCTTTACACCTTTGGGGACCCTAAAGGGTCCAACCAGCTCTCTTCATCAGTGAACAGGACTGCTTGAAAATTAGTCTTCATGTATTTTTCTGCCCAATGCAGCCATTTCTGCTTGCGAGCATTGGTTAGTGGTGGCCGAATAGAAGGTATGGTGTAGTTGCAAGACTCTGGAGGACTCTACACCTTTATGTCCATGGGACTCCAGAGGCACCAGCAGCTTCAAATATCCGTTTGCTGCTATGTAATGGTGTTTTAGCAGCTGCTGTCTTGATCCGATGCATGGATCTGGCAGAAATCTTCCTCAATGTGCCTTTATCTGCACAAAACCTGTCTGTGCTCTGATTCAACCACAAATCTCTTAATAGTGCAATGCTCACGCTTAAGTTTTCGTGAAATATCTAATGTTTTCATACCTCGTCCAAGGTATTGAACTATTTCACTCTTTTATGCAGCAGAGAGATCGTTTTCTTCCCCATATTGCTTGAAAATGGTGCTCTGCTTAATAATGTGGAACTCCTTTAGTAGATTTTCCTTTAACTGGGCTCACCTGGCAATCTAATTATCACAGGTGTCCGAGATTGTTTTCAGTGATCAAAAGAGCCCTGAGACACAATGCCATCCATGAGTTAAACTGAAAAACAAAACATTTAATCTTTGTGACACTGAAATAGAATTTGCAGAATAATTTGGAACAGGGTGTAGATTCCTCCATCTATGCTAAGCAGTATAGTCAAATAATATGTACTAACAATATTATAATCAGACAGCCACATTAAATCCACTTTGTTCAAGCTAGGTGGTGTTGACAGAGCCATCCACAGCTCAAATGTTAGCTAATTCAGCAGGAATCAGCTGAAGTTCATGCTGCGTATGGCCAGCATGTCCCTCAGCCATTTTAAGGGTTTGAATTCATTTATTGAAGCCCCAACTATTTTCCAATTAATAAAGGCTACACATTCATATATAATTTTGCAGCTCAGTACTTCAGGAAATGTTCTATGGGCCCTTTTTCTTGAATACAATGTGGTTAGTTGCAATTAATAATATAATGTCAGTAACTAAACCATTATAATATTTTTCTGTTAATATTAATAGGCATCTGGTCTTTTGAAAAATAATTCCACAGTTATACATGCCTGTTTTATATACTGGATAATTATATGGATAATATGTCTGTGGAGACACTGAACTACTCTGATGAGAGTATGTAAAGAAATCTTAAAAAAATAAAAGAAAAACCTTAAAAAAGGAAAAAAATTATAAAAAGTGAATAGAATTTTTTTTTACTCTCACCAGTCAACTTCAAAAAACTCGCCATGCCTCTTACTAAACACCTTGGACTGTCAACTTTTCAAAAAAGGGGTCATTTGGAGGATATTTGTACTCTCCTGGCATGTTAGAGCCTTAAGAAATGAGGCCCAGTTAGTACATCAGGATTAATAAATTATCAAATATATATATACCGTAGTTTTGGCCTAAATTTATGAAGAAAGATTATTTGTTTGCAAAATTTTATAACAGAAACTAAGAGAAATGTGTTTTTGTTTTTTTTTTAAATTTGGCATCTTTTCATTTACATAGCAAAAAAAAATAAAAAAAACCCAGTGGTGAATGAATACCACCAAAAGAAAGCTCTATTTGTGCAAAAAAAAAAAATTATAGAAAATGTATTTGTGTACAGTGTTACATGACGCAGCAATTGCCAGTTGAAGTAGTAGCACAGTGCTGAATAGAAAAAAAATACCCTGGTCATGAAGGGAGCAAAATCTTCTGGTGGTCAAGTAGGTAGCCTCCCTGACTTTTTTCCCGAGTGTGGCTCGGGGTTAAATTTCTGCACCATTAGCGGTAACCCCGAGCCACACTCGGGATTACATTGCAGGATCCTGGAGCGGTATATTTACCTTGTCCCCAGGATCCTGCGATGTCCCCCCGCGCTGTCTGTGGGCTCTGTCTCCTCCGAAGCCTCTCTGTGCCAGGCTCCGTTCCCTGCGAGCGACGCACGGGGCGGAGCCTGGTGGCAAATTAAAAAAAAGTAAAAGACATAACACATACAGTACTGTAATCTGTAAGATTACAGTACCGTATGAAATTATTTCACATCCCTTTTGTCCCCAGTGCTTTGTCCAATGCCCCGCATGCAGTTTTATGTTATATATACTGTTCTTTCTGCCTGGAAACTGGAGATTGTCCATAGCAACCAAAAAGTGTCCCTTTATGTCAAAAGTGGCTTTAGACCAGCTAGAAAACAGCGATAGTGAATTAGAACACTTGCAGAATTGAGCAATAGTAAATCGTGGGGAAATTTATTTTATTATTATATTATATTATTTTTTTTTTAAATTATTTATATTTATTTATTATATTTATTTATTTATTATATTGTAATTTATGTTTTTGTGTTTCAAACTTCATCATACCCGGGATATCTACTAGTCTCTTGGTGGACAGATATAAGTGTGTTTTTGTTAAGAATTACAGACCTACAATATAAAACGCCAAATTCCCATGCAAAATAATTGTACCGCTTTCAGCACCTAAAATCCAAAATAATCATACAGCCAGGGAGGTTAAAGCATCTCTACATTATTTCTATGTTTGAGCTGATATCCTCATTACAGTGGGAATTATAAAAAGTCTCCCCAAACATCAGAATATGCGTGAAGATTCCTGATGTGCATAGTGACATCATAAACACGTCAGGGTGACATAATTATCTTCCATCAGCAAAAAATGTTATAGGGCCTGATAAAATAAAAAGACAAGCATTTAAATAACATAGAGAGCACATTGTACTGTTTTATAATTTAAAATAAGCTTGGAGGATACCAGAATTATATGCTGTTATAAATGAAATAAAAAAGGGGAGGATGAAAGGATTTAAGTGATATCACATTATTCGAATGAAGCAAGCAAGCAGCATACAAATCTCCAGTGCTGGCAAGCATTGTGTCAATAAACAGTAAGAAACAAAATGGAATCAGATGGCTGTAGCATCTTACAAACAAACACAACATCTGCTGAGTTTACACAGCCTGTCTTATATCATAAGTGACTTAGCTTAAATAATATCTCCATCCAAGGCTATTTACACTCATTCATCTACATCACATTTGCCAGAAATCCTTGTCTCTGTCTAACTGTAATTAATGAAAATGTTATGTCTTTTTTTCATTTTCTTTTTTTTGGTGTTTGTCTATTCAAATGCAGCTAAATTGTAACCATTAGATCAAAGCCCCAATTAGGCAAATTTACTAACAGAAAAACATGCTTATGAAAGTGTATGTAAATCACACACGCACAGTTATCAGCCTGTATAAGTGCCACCATTGTGGAAGGCCTTTGTTGTTGACAGAGTACTTTCAGATGAAGAGCTTGGAGATGCTGTATGTGTGTCAGCATCCTTTGCTAAAGACTACTTTATTTGTTTAAGTCATCATCACAATTGGCCATTATAGGACAGAGATTCCAGACGATCAAACAAAAACTACTAAGGATTTGCCTAAATAAATTAGGCCATTTTCGCTTCAGCGGCTAAAGGGGATTTGTTTTCTTTGGAATCTGAACAGCTTCAAAATTTTGGTAACTAATAGGATGTCAGCCCACCAACAAAGTCCTGTCTACATAAAAGTACTCCATTAGACGTTTGCCTTCTGGGTATATCGTTTTCTAATAGCTGAACTTGTTATAAAATTGCATATTGGGTATTTGGCTTTATAAAGTACATAACAATTGAATAATTGAATAACGATGTTTGAATATTTACTTGCAACAGATACTAGAGAACTGCTTCAAAATGTTGGTAACTAATAGCATGTCAATCCCACAAACAAAGTACTGTCTACATAAATGTATGTCCATTAGATGTGTGCCTTCCGGGTATATAATTTTCTAATTACCTAAACTGTTATAAAATTGGGTATTGGGCATTGGTTGTATAAAGTCCACAACAATGATTTCTGAATATTCACCTGCGAAAGATTGGTAGAGAATATTTCTCCCATTCTAAGATTTAGCGTAGTAGATTCTATAAATGCACTCAAATGCTTATGATTCTGCATACCAGATTATTATCTCCAATTAATCAATACAGCATGTCAATAATAAAAAAAAATGCTAGTAATATATAAATTATAAAATAAATACAATCCTTATATAAAAATATCCCATAAAGTGCAACATGCAAGAAAACAAAACATATATGTGGTTATAAATATAAGATCAAAGTGCAAAATCAAGTGTCCACATTTAAAAAGTTCAATTCATTGATATTAACACATAAAGTGCAAGTAAGTAGTGTCCACAGAAAACAGTGTTCCTCATGCTCCTCCTTAATGGTGTTCACAATCCAGCATGCTTCAGTGCTCTCCTGTGACCCCCCACTTGTGCTTGCGCTCACCTCTGAGCGTGGGACACAGTAATTAAACTGTGTCTAAACACGCATTGGAGCCACCCCTTGGGCTCATACAGGGTATGCTGGTATAAACTCTACCACTCTCAGATGTCATCAGATAGTTTCACATACAAGAAAGAAAAAGCTCCATAGTGTGATACAGTAGGGATTTATTTAAAATATATTAAAACTTCCCTCCAGAAGGGTACTCACAATATGTAGGTGCGTGAGTGCACCAATCTTTCCAGAGAGTGTTTGTATAAAACAAGTGTTTGTATGGCGTGCGGTGTGTCGTTCCTCATCTACCTCTGTTGCTGACAGCTCCGTCCTACCCCTCCCCGATGCGTATTCGGCACAGGGATCACGTGCCTTCCTCTGGGGGATCTAATTGAATCAATTAGATCCCCCAGAGGAAGGCACGTGATCCCTGTGATCTATATTTGTTTCACCTCACAGAGGCATCAGTCCATCTTTGGCTCCCAAGACCCCCACATAATTAATCAATACAGCATATTAGGTTGTAGGCTGAAAATGTCAGTTACTACTTTTTATGCAACAATGATCTCCTGGATTCACCTTTTAAATCATTTTTACACAAAGTCAGATTGTGGTTTGTATACTAGAACAATGTCTTGTAATTTATGGCCATTCAATCCCTGCTTTTTTTTGAAGGCAGAAAAGAATTTAGCTGAACTTCACGTAAAGTGTAGCCTTCTTGGTACACCATATGACACTCCTCAAACTACTGTGGTGCTGTGCTTATTATTTGATGAGTATTAGCTGACCTTTTTTGGGAGTATGGGTCTCTCTCTTTAAAGCCCAACTGACCTTTCAGTTTAAAACTAGCTAAATATATCCAAGGTGCATGACAACAAAAGTTGTACAAATTCTTATAGTTTGTTTGCTTTAGAAATCCAAAAAAGAAAAGAAAAGCATGTCCCCTGCCAGCATGTTGTAGAAAAGAAAGCCTTTTCTCTGTGTGGAAGCAACAGTCTCTCTGCAGAGGCCCCGAATGCACCCTGCTGAGACAGATCTGGACAAGCATCACAAAGTACAACCACTTTTAGCTCCCAGCCAAAGGCAAAAAAGGCAAAGACTCTTTCGGAATGTTCCCTGATCCAGTCTAATGAGCAAAACCTTTTAGGGATTGCCTAGCTGCTAAAATTCATGCCCACGCCATATTCATACTTCTGTCACAGACCGCTAGATACAAATCAACAATAAAAATAATTGATAGATGGAGTTTCAGCGTACAGAAAGATCTAGAAAGGCTTGTGGAAACAATTTGACCAACCTATAGGGGTTGATTTATTAAGGGAGTTGAGAACCTTCACTCAATAAATTATAGCTGTGTTCACATTGGATACCCAGTAATGTGCAGATTAAATAAATACTGTACATGGAAATGTGATTTTCATATAATTGGATCATTGAAGTTAATCAATTTATTGACACTAATTTATTGTTAAACTACAGTATAACCTTCTAAAGTGAATAGTGGCACTATATATGAATGACTGAACAAACATCAAATAATACAAAAATCACAAGTGATAAAAAATATTTAAAACAAACACAAGATCAAAAACAAAAACAAAATAAAAGTCCATTAGCTAAATAAGTCCTTATATGTGCAGGTGATGAATCGATAAAGAATCAAAAATGCGTTGAAAGCAGGTTCAATATGATTCATCCACCACACCACGTGGTGTCCACTCACCAGATGACTTTGCCTTGCACTCTCATTCTCGGCAAATAAGCCTCAAACCATAAAAGGTTAAATCATCCATCGATCTCCCATCCACGTGATTGATCCCATGAAAAGATCCACATATAAGAAAACAAAGTGCTCCAATAGTGCAGTATAGTTTGATCAAAAATGTATTAAAAAAATTTCAAACATTGCACTTACACAGGTTGAATTAAAATTACGCATGTAATACATCCAATGCAGCAGAATAGGACTGGCAAAGCATGGTCACAATGAACTCTGCGTGTATTAGTGTCTCGCCCACAACGGAATCGTCACCACCGGAACGTCACTTATGGTATTGCGTCTGATGTCACTAATGGTTGCCGTACAGCCACGTACCGATGCGTTTCATCATCACAACTTACTCATGGGATTGCAAATTTTTGATCAAACAATACTGCACTATTGGAGCACTTTGTTTTCTTATATGTGGTTCTTTTCATGAGATCAATCACATGGATGGGAGATCGATGGATGATTTAACACTTTATGGGTTGAGGCTTATATGCCAAGCATGAGATGTACAAAGCAACATCATCTGGTGAGTGGACACCCAGAGGGGAGTGGAATCACTGTTTACACGTGGTGTGGTTGATGAATCATATTGAACCTGCTTTCAATGCATGTTTGATTCTTTATTGATTAATCACTGTCACATATAAGGACTTATTTAGCTTTTATTTTTGTTATGTTTTTGATCTTGTGTTTTGTTTTACATATTTTTTATCACTTGTAACTGGGTGATTTTTGTATTATTTGATGCGTATTGAGTCATTCATATACAGTGCCACTATTCACTTTAGAAATGTATACAGTAGTTTATCATTCATTCATTCAAGTGGCAGCGTTAGCTTTCAATTTCAGTGTTTACTCATCTTTGGCGCAGTGGTGGGATCTTGAGTGGGGGTTGACAAAACTTTGGACCCTTTGATTTTATTAACTAGTTTATTGTTACTAAAGGAGGGAGGGAAAAATACAGACATGTGGCTTATATTGGGACAACTATATGTGATAGTACCAAAGGGCAAGGTTATTACAATTCCCCTCAGATTAGTTTTTCATGGATACCATAGTCTGCATTCACATCACAGGATTTTTGCCCAATCTGGCTACATCTATGGGCACCTTGGTTCAAATGGGTAATGTTGCTATCCATGCTTGAACTGTTTGCATCATTATTGACAATCAGGTAGTTTGTGGCCAGACTCATTATAAGTAGGCGTAGGGGGAAAATTTACTAAAACTGGAGAGTACAAAATCTGGTGCAGCTGTGCATGGTAGCCAATCAGCTTCTAACTTCAGTTTGTTCAATTAAGGTTTGCCAATAAAACCTGAAAGCTGACTGGTTTCTGTGCAGAACTGCGCCTGATTTTTCACTCTACAATTTTAGTAAATTAACCGAATAGTGTTTATATATTGAGTGTCATACAAAAAAACAAGCAGCTAACTGTTTTTCCTATTTTTTTTGAGAATATGAGATGTTTTTCAACATTTCTGTCCCTTAGCAGCAGTTGTGTAGTCATTACACCCTTCATCATATTCTTTACATTTGCAAATTAACTTATCCTTTAATCTAATTACTTCCAAAATATTGCATTGGTAGGAGAGAAAGACAATAATCTATTCACTATTCCACGCTGAAGTAGAGAGAATGTTTAGCTGGAAAGCTGTGTGTCCAGTTGGGATAAGGCCAACACTAATTTAACCTCTGGTCAAACGGTTGGGAGTTAGCTAGTTTCCTTTTTCCTCTTACATCACTCCTAAGGATTCAGACAAAAATAATATGGTCCAGATTATATGACATTACAGGCACGAGGGAGGATAGTGTTGAAGCCCCTCTGAGACAAATGATCCCCTGCAAACCAACAGCTGTAGGACTGATATAAACAACTATAATATTCATTTCCTCGTGGCTTTAATTACACAGGCTAAACAGCTTTTTTTTTTTTTTTTTGCCTATATTGCCTATCATGCATTTGAGTACATAGCTGTAAGTGTCTCCTGGTTAACAAGTGGCAGAATACATTGAGTTTATTCTTCTTCAGCTTATGAAAATTCTAAATTAAATAGTTAACAACGCTAAGTTCCTTTACTAGCAGATGTTTGTTCTCACCACGTTTGAGAACCATAAAGCATTTTAAATTAAGAGTGAATCTAAACCCAGAAAGCATGGGATATGTAGCAGCTACAGTCCTTGGATGTGATAGCTGCATTCATTTTCTTTTTTCAGATGTTTTTCCTCATTTATATCCTGCCAGTAAAGGCAGTCCCCGAGTTACGAACCTCCGACTTCTACTTACGAACGGGAGGCGGCATGACGTTCTGCGCATGCGTAACGACGGGCACCTCAGAAAACTTCGGAAAACATCGTCTGCGCATGCATGGATACTTGATAGAAGATTGGAAAACTACGTCTTTGCCATTCTGTGCATGCGCTTCCGACTTACGAACATTTCCGACTTAAGAACAAACCGGCAGTCCCTAACCCATTCATAACTCGGGGACTGCCTGTAACACTTTCTGTCCTAGAGTGACAACACTCACCAACTGTACTGTATTTATGGAGTGTTTTTATTCCAGAATAAGTGGTGTTTCAGAACTACAGAACACCCCCTGTCCTACTGATCTCTAAAACATAAGTTGAAAGGAGTTTGTAGACTACAGAAAGAGCTGGGAACAATGCTAATTGATAATAGTGCAGCAGAAAAAGAATGTACATCCTCTTTGCCAATGAGCGGGTGCTAGCAGTCAGTCATTGGCTGGGACCCACTGATCGGCTTGTGCTGTGACTAATCCCAGCCCTGCCAGAGCAGCAGGCACGTGCATGAGCAGCCTCTACAGCAGGGATATGCAATTAGCGGACCTCCAGCTGTTGCAAAACTACAAGTCCCATCATGCCTCTGCCTCTGGGTGTCATGCTTGTGGCTGTCAGAATCTTGCTATGCCTGATGGGACTTGTAGTTCTGCAACAGCTGGAGGTCCACTAATTGCATATCCCTGCTCTACACGAAAGTGGCTGGATCACATACTAGATACATGATCCAGCACAAAGAGAGACACTCTGCTGCTGCTCCTATGTGAAGCATTCGGCAAGCGGTTAAAGAGGAAGTAAAGCCAGGAAAAAAAAAAAAACACACCCTGTAAGGCAAAGGCATAATGAGCTAGTATGCATAACATTATGAATAACTTACCTGAGATGGAAGCCCCCGAAGCAATCCTCGTTCTTCTCCTTCATCGCCGACATCTATCCTGGAGTGACATCTTGATATTGCGGCTCCAGCGCTGTGACTGGCCGGAGCCGTGATGACGTCACTCCCGCACATGCGCGAGGGAGTCGCCACTAACAGCATGATCGCCATTAGCAGCAGCATGCTCAGTGCGCCTGCGCCATAGACATCGGTGCTAGTCTTTTGCAATATCTCCTAAACACACGGTTTAGGAGATATTTGTTGCACCTACAGATAAGCCTTAATCTAAGCTTACCTGTAGGTAAAAGTGGTCCCAGAGGGTTTACAACCACTTTAAAAGAGGGACTGTAGTCTTTTCTCTGTGCCTGCTTTTTGCCTTCTTCTTACACCACACCTTATTACTGACAAATCCTCTACTGGCTGTATCTAGTAGTAGTTAGTTAAACTCTTTCTGTAATGTTAAACATGCTTTGCCACTCATCCAGGTGACTTCCTTAGCTGAGGAAGTCCAGTTGAATATGACTAAACACCATGACCTAAAGAATTAAGAATCTGCACAGTCATAATTTCACAAAATTAACTAACATGGGTTATGACTGGCCTTAAACTGGCCAACCGAGTATTAGCAAGGCAATTCTTCATACAATATCCTGGCAAAACCTTAAAATAAATATTCTTCTTTTTAGTTCATGTGAGAGATTATAATCAATCCCCCAAAGTTGCTGGAAAGCTCTTCAAATTCTATCTCAGAGTCAATGTCATGGCTTAGGCTAGGCTAGTGCATTTCTGCAAAAACAACTAAAGCACAGTAAATCTTTTTAATAAATGTGGCACAAGTGACTAAATTTACAGTGGGGCCATACGTCAGCCCATAATTATAAACAGTGCTTCAGATTTCAAGTGGCACTTGTGATAATTAAGCTGTTAATGATCACCCAGAGGTATATAATGATCACCTCCAGCAGCTGGAGGCATTCATTTTCCATTCTGATGGGAGATCATTCATTGAATGCTCCTGATCCATTTCTGAAATATGGATCAAAATATGGTACTCGTGCCACTATTAGTGTATGGTGCGGATTGCACTAGGTCCTGGTGCTCAGGAGACCTTTAAATGGCACAGGTCATTCTTTAGGAGATATCTGGCACATCTAAGGCCATCCGTAACCCATATTAGTCAATTATTTGAAATGTTGTTGAACATATTTACACAAATAGTCCTTTACATAAAAGATTTTCTTTTTCCCTATTTATGACTTTTGTTTTAGGTTTTTACTAGATGCTGAGGAATTAAAGCAATCAACAGATTCTTACGTCACTGAGCTAAATATATATACTTGAAATCCCAGGTCTACAGACTTTCTGGAGCCCATACAAGGAGGTCCCAACTTTCCATGCAGGATGTTTAAATTTATCAAGTTATTTCATGAAGAATGTGCTTAAAAGAGTGGTAGCTGACCCCCAAACCACCAAGGTTAAGGATAACTGAGCCAGGATTCATGGTAGGACAATTTCTCCACTGAAATCCCTAATAAAGAAGTCATTGGCTTAGTTCACTAGACTTCTCATTTAACTGAAATTTCACTTTTGGATGGACTGATCATTTAATTGAGCTGGCAAATTAATAGCATAGAGACCCGAAGCTGCCAATGGTGGTACATTGCAACTTGAATGACATAGCTCTCATCATAAAAGACATACATTCCTATGGCCTCCTCCTGCTCTTTCTACAATAGCCTCCATTTGACTACCATTGTCAAAGAAAATAATTATTGCCCTGCATTATACACACTTGTATTGTTGCCCATCTATGTCTGCTCCACCTATTACTCCATCCACCTGTACATGCTCCACATATGCTCCTCTTTCCACCTGTATCTGCACCACCCCTGTTCCTCTGTCCAACTGTATCTACACTACCTCTGTTCCTATGCCCTCCTGTCCCTGCTTTACCTCTGTTCATCTGTCCACCTGAACCTGCATCACTTCTGTTCCATTTCCTACATGTCCTTGGTCAATTTCTGTTCCTCTGTCCACCTGTATCTTTGCTTGCACCACCTCTGTTGCTCCACCCAGCTGTACCTGCATCACCTCTGTTCTTCTGCCCACCTGTATCTGAACACCTCTGTTCCTCTGTCCATGTGTACTTGTTCTACTTCTTTTACTCTGTCTCCCTATACCTGAACCAGCTCTGCTCTTCTGTTCACCTATACCTGAAGCAAGACTCAAAAAGTGAACACCTTAATCCATAAATATGACAAGCAGTAGAGTGCTGAAGTCTCTATCAGGCAGAGAAAAGACCTCTAGAACCCAATATAAACACACGCACATACAGTCTGTTAAATGCAAATGATCTTTTGTGGGATATACTGTAGCTCTGAAATCCAACATATTTTCTATTCATGTTAATCTCCACTAATTGAAATATTTATAAGTGGTTTAACCCATCACCAGTTTTGGATATGTTGTGGCTACACAATATACTGCCTCACAAATTTGAAAATATAGGCTAAAACAATGTCAGAAGATTATATTAGTTGCTGGTATCTGTTTCTACCATAATATGGCATTCTTGTCCCTTAGCTCTGATGGCATGTATGTAGTGTGAGATACCCAAATATCTCTTTTCCTTCTGGGATTTTTTTCCCCACTTATGTTCTGAGCTATTTGAAAGTATTTTGTAATCTGCATTCCTCCTTGGAGAGGACATTGTGATAATGGGGAAGGAACTGAAACAGGGATGGAAGAAAGTTTTCCCTAGTGGGTCAGTTTATGGGGCTTGAGCGTGTTACAGCATATGTGCTGTGCTGCTGGGAGCTGTATTTTTATCCAGAATTCCGATTACTAGATGGAATGCTGAAATGAATGAAGCATACACAGGCCTGTTTTAGCACTTTCTCCAGCTGGGAAATGACTGTTGGAGAGAGCCAGGCTAATTTTGTATGTTTTTGGACATGAATATACTAAGGTGCTCATCATTAATAGTATTTATTGTCCATATTCATAACCAATTACTATTTCTATATGCTGTCCTTTGAATGTGTGTCACCTCTCATTAATACTGTTTATATATTGATCCTGTTGGTTCCATATATTGAAATTCTGAGTGATATCATGGGCAAAGGAAGGGGTAAGGAAGAAGTAATTGCTGTTTTTAAAATTGAAAATTTAAGTGTACCTTCACTCAAAAGTCAAAGTATTCCTATCCCCACCCCTAACACGTTTGAGGAATTTTTTGTGGAGTGGGTACCTTTATTGACAGGCACTGGTTCCCAATTCCTCAATTCTTGCCTAGGGGAAAATTATGGCATTAGTCCCAACTCCTCTGCACCCCCAGACTCCTGGGACATGTCACATGTCCCAAGAGGCTGCAGGACAAGTCTCATGCACAGTGAAAAAACAGCTGTAATTCTGTAGGAAGTCACAGGCAGCTCCCAAATCCAAGATGGCAGTCCTAGGGGTCCACAGTGGTGAGAAGAATTAGCTATGGGATTATAGTTCACAATCTGGAGGAAGGTAAAGAAATGGACTTTTAATTAACTTTAACTATAGTGACTGTAACTATTGCTGTAAGCCGCTTGGGGGCTCATCTTCTCTCAGCCCCTGCCTCTGGGAGGATTGGACACTTTAATTAAGTTTGTTCGATAACTATTTGTTCCAGTCTGGGCTAAGTTTGCTGAATAGCGCCTTATAGTATATATCCCGCCATGACCAGGAAGAAGGGGGAGGATCAGCAGCAGCCCCAGGAAAATCCATCTACACAGACCACCCGAACAGGGAAAGAGAAAAAAAAAGGGAGCCAAAATGCATCTGCACTGACAGCTGCAGCAAAACTGAAAAAATTTGCTCATAGCTCCTCGCAGTCCCCAGCTAAGAACAGTCAGCCCCCCCAGGGAAAACGTTGGCAGGAGGTCTGGGGGATAGAAAAAGCATGGGGAAAGGGGCTGATAACCCACCAGCTAGTACAAGGCCAATGAATAAAAAAAAGCCCTGAAAGGGAACCCCTGGGAATGTCTGGGACTATAGCTGTCCCAATCGTAGCTAGCAAACAAGAGCCTACTTTAAAAGAGGTGCTAAATGCAATAAATGCTTGCAGGAGCTCACTAAGTGGGATGTGTGAAGAGTTAAGAGTCCTAAAGGAAGAATTTTGTAGTATTAGGAAAGAGTTTCAGAAAACAGCGGAGAGAATTAAGGAGGTGGAGGAAAGGGTCAATCAAGTGGAAGATGTTGTATTCCCAATGCGGCAGGACTTTAAAAAAATGCAAGCTCAGTTAGACGCCAACAAACTTAAAATGGAGGAATGGGAGAATAGGTTGCGTAGACAAAATGTGAGAGTGATGGGTCTCCCCGAGAAAAGTGAGGGCTCTCGTCCTGAAGAATTCATGGAAAATTGGCTGAAGGAGAGTTTTGGGGCTGAGTCCTTCTCTCATCTTTTTTCCATTGAGCGAGCCCACAGAGTGCCTTCCAGGTCTGAATACTCAGGAGGTCGCCCGAGACCGATGATAATGCGTTTTTTTAGTTACAAAGACAAGATGAGCTTAATGCAAAAATCAAGAGAAAAAGGGGATATTTTTTCAATGGTGCTAGAATTTCAATATACCCAAATTACTCCCCGGACTTACAAAGGAGAAGAGCTGGCTTTTTGAATATTAAGCGTACTTTACGGAAATATAATATTCCATACGCTCTATTATACCCATCGCGCCTGCGGATCGAGGCTTTAGGGGAAACTCATTTTTTTTAATCTGTCGGAGGAGTCACAGACTGGCTTGAAGAGAACAGAAAGAACTTATAGAGATGAAAGTGTATATGTGTAAAAGAAATCTCTTTCATATATAGGATATATAGGGGGGTTTTTTTGCCGCAGCAGCAGCAGGGGCTGGGAGGGAGAGGGCTGGGCTGGTGTAGTGAAGGATGAGAGTAATGTTAAGGTTGGTGATGGGGGTCTTATTGGCCCTTGGGGTGATGGGGTCACAGGGGATGGGGGGGAGGGGGAGAAGGGTTTGACAATTAGGACAATTGAGTTTAATTTAGAGTGGGAGATAGGGGAGTGGATGGAGTGGGTTGAGGGGGATAGTAAGGTCACAAGTAATGCCCCTAGGGCAAGCCAAGTTAGGCAATGGGGGGGGGGGAAGAAGGGTTTACTCAAAGGAATGGGCACTACAGTTGTATTTAAAGTTGTAAAAAATCACAGAGCACTGTTAAAAAAAATTTGGGAAGGTGAAAGAAAAGAAGCGTAAACACTTAAATTTCACAAGAATAAGAATGAATGAAAAACAAAAAGGTAGGTAGTGGTGGGGAAGGGGGGGGGGGGTGGGGGTATTTCCCTTCCTAACTCTCCCCGTTCCCTCCTCATAATATTAGAACTGAGTGAAGTAATAAGGGGTATTGTGGATATGATGCAAAAGGCCAAACGGCTATGGGGAATAAGGGCACATGTGGTGGATCGGTGCTGTCAAAAGAGTGGTTGGAGATTTTTTACTTTTCAGTTTTATATATAACAGCGCTGGTCTAGAACAGCGTTATCCTATGGTCTCGATTTTCTTACTTCTAAGTAGGAGGTCAACTTCATGCCGGCTCATATATTCCTGGTACTGTTTTATTTTGTTACATAATTGAATGCAGCCTAAAACATTTGCCATAAGTTCCTGGAACATTAGGGGGATTAGTGAGCCTATTAAAAAAAAACTCACCTGACTGACGAGACTAAATTACTAATCAGAAATAAAAAATTTCAGACACAATACCATTCAGTGTACTCCTCTTATTCAAGGGGAGTGAGCATTTTTGTCAGGAGGGGGTTGATGTTCTCCTGCAGGGATGTCAGTATTGATAGGTTGGGTTGTTTTATCTTTTTGTACTGTTTAATTGAGGGTAGGCCATTTGTCATTGTAAATCTGTATATCCCGCCCTCACTCAAGATGGAGATTCTGTTCCTGTTATTGAGCTTTTTGGAGGATAAAAAGGAGGTACCGGTTATTATAGTAGGCGACTTTAATGCCGTGTTGGATAGTAGGCTACATAGGTTCCCGCCTGGGCTTGGTGGAGGTAGAGGGCTGGAGGGTAGGCTGGCACAGTTCCTGGAGGAGGTTGGGTGGTGTGACCTGTGGAGAGCTCGTAACCCTAGTAGTCAGCAATATTCTTGCTTCTCGGGGTCACATCACACTCTCTCCCGTATTGATATGGCCATCGGTAATTAAGAAGTCCAACCTTTTATTGGAAAAATTGAGTACCGACCAAGGGGGTATCTGATCACTCGCCACTGATAGTAACAATAATGGTCTGGGATAATAGCGGCCAGAGAATGTGGTCATTAAATCAAACATGGCTGGAGATAATTGGGAATAGAGATGAGATAAGTATAAGATTAAAAGAATTTATTGAATATAATTCTGGGACAGCCTCGGGGGGTGTGATCTGGGATGCCTTGAAAGCATACCTTAGAGGGCTATTAATTCAACAAATATCAAAAATAAAGAAGCAAACAAGGGCAAGGGGAGAGCTTATTAGAAACGAGGTCTTGGTGTCAGAAAGAAAGTATGTGTTAGATCCAACTCCGGAAAACTGAGAATTCTGGGTAATGAAGCAACAAGAATATAAAATGGAAGAAATTAGAAGAGCAGAAAATAGGAAGGCTTCCCAGAGGCAGAGAAATCTTGAGGAAGGGAAAGAGTAGGTCGGATGCTGGCCTTATTGGCCAGGACTAATTCACCCTCTTCAACAATTCCTATGATTAATACAACTGAAGGAGAAATTTCATCAGATCCACTGGTAGTGAATGGAATATTTACAGAATACTATAGCGATTTATATAAGTCGCGACACTGCCCAGTACAGGGAGAGATGGTGAAGTTCTTGGAAGGTACTAAGCTCCCGGTATTACTGGACGTAGACAGGAATAGTATGGATGCCCCAATAACACTAGAGGAACTTCGGCAAGCAATAGTGGATATGCCGAACCAGAAGTCCCCAGGCCCTGATGGATTGCCCGTTGAAGTCTACAAACAGTATGGGGAGGTGTTGGCCCCTGAACTCCTGAAAACATTGAACTGGTCAGCTGAAGCTGGTAGATTACCAGCATCAATGTCTGAAGCCATTATCGTACTAATTCAGAAAGAGGGGAAGGATCAATTAGATACATCATCATATAGACCAATCTCGTTGCTGGATACCGATGTCAAGATTCTGGCAAAAGTCCTGGCAACCAGGCTAAATAAATGTATCTCCTCCTTGATCCACCCGGATCAATCCGGGTTTATACAGAACAGGTCCACTAGTAAAAACATAGGAAGGACCTATTTGAATCTCCAGACTCCGGTAGAAAACAGGTTCCAGAGTTGTCCTGTCCTTGGACATTGCCAAGGCATTCGACACTCTGGAATGGGGGTATTTATGGTGGGTAATGGAAAGATATGGGTTCGGCCCCCTATTTATAAACTGGCTTAAAATACTATATCACCAACCCAGTGCTAGATTAAAAATATATATTCGGATCTCCCTGGAGAGGGGAACTAGACAGGGGTGCCCGCTATCCCCCCTGCTGTTCGCCCTAGCTATGGAGCCCTTTGCGGAGGTAGTAGGAAACTCAACCGGTCTGCAGGGCTATAAAAGAAAAGGGGGTGAGGAAAGAGTAGCGTTATATGCTGACGATGTTTTGTTATTTCTGGGGGACATGGGGCAATCATTAGTAAGGGCAATACAGTTGGTGGAAGGATTTGGGAGGATTTCAGGGTTGATAGTCAACTGGGAGAAGTCTACTCTTCTTCTGATTGACTCGACCACAGGCTCTCTCCCGCAGGGGATACCCTGTTTTAGGGTGGTGGATAAGATTAAATATTTGGGTATAGTTTTAGATAATAACCCAAGTCATTATATTAGGGACAATCTAGCTCCGCTTTTAGAAAAATTTAAAAGGAAAAAAGATGTCTGATGTCGCCTCCCCCTATCTGTTGCAGGCCGCGTAAATCTGGTTAAGATGATGTGGATGCCACAATTAATGTATATTTTACATAACTCACCACTTTGGATTGGGAGGGACTGGTTTGTAAAAATTAACTCCCTTTTCCGGGAGTTAATTTGGAGGAAGGGTCAGGCCAGGGTTAGCCTTCAAACTCTGCAACGCCCTACCAGGGAGGGGGGATTGGCGGTTCCGCATCCATACAGGTATTTTTTGGTGGCCCAGCTGCAACATTTGGGTGAGTGTGAACGTAAGGGAGAGGCGAACACCAACGTAAGAATTATGTCATCAGCTAATCCGCACAAATCTTTAGCAGGAGCACTGGAAGCTGGGTCTTTAAGATGCACACTCCCAACATACAAATTAGTTACCAAAGTCTGGCAGTTAGTGAAGAGAGAGATGGGATATAGGGGCCTTACGGAGCTATCACCAATATGGCAGAATGGACAGTTGCAAGAACTACAATCAATAGGAACTAACAGGCAGTGGGAAAGGCTGGGCATAATCAGGCTGGCCCAGATATTCGAAGGTAATATTCTAAAGTCTTTTGCAGACCTAAGATGGGAGTTCGGAGTTCCAAAAGAAACATTTTATTTTTATCTTCAGCTCGCATTAGATAAACAATTTAAGACCAAGGCGATGGAATGGTGTAGTGCGTTGCTTCTTAATAAAGTGGTATGGGTGACTAATCTTAAGGGCCTGATATCAGGAATTTACGATCAACTAACGGCCAGGGCGACGAGTTTAGAACCACTCTCACGCAGCAGGGAGGCATGGGAGGCTGATGTGGGGGAGTTGAGGGATGACCAGTGGGAGAGAATTTTGGGGCTTGGCCCACTGGTGTCCCTCTCTCCATCACAGCGGTCTTCGCACCTCCTGCTGGTGCATAGAGCCTACTATACCCCTAAGAGGCTGCACAGATTTGGTCGAAGACCAGACGACAAATGTCCTAGATGTTCAGAGACAGGGGACCTTATTCATTTATTCTGGAGATGTCCGAAACTGGCTAGGTATTGGACTGAGATCCTAAATATTATAGAAATGAGGTTTGGGATAAGACTAGAACAAGCGGCTAAGTCCTGTGTGCTGGGGCTAATTAGACAGAACATTGAGTATGGGCCTACAGACATAGCAATCGTAAGATGCCTATACCAGGGGTAAAAGTGCATGAGCAAGATATTAGGTTAATAATGATACTAGTAGTGTTATGGAATATTAAAGGTTGTATAGGTGTAATTTTTTATGTGGCTATGATGTACTATGTATAACTTGAATGATCTAGGAACCCATATTGCAGGTCTGTATGTATTCCCATGCATTCCCAAACATGCCAGCTGCAGGCTTTTGCAATCTATCAAATACAGAAAAATGTATATACCAAAGTGCAGGGGCGGACTGACAGCTCATGGGGCCCCCGGGCAATAGGAGATTATGGGGCCCCCGGGCAATAGGAGAAGATTATGGGGCCCCCGGGCAATAGGAGATTATGGGGCCCCCGGGCAATAGGAGATTATGGGGCCCCCAGGGAATAGGAGATTATGGGACCCCCAGGCAATAGATTATGAGGCCACCAGTATACACACACACAATATACACACACAGAATACACATACACACACTGAAAAGGTACTAGAGAGGCGGGGCAGCTATAATCTTGGGATTTTTTAAAAAACACAGATTTTTACATACTGTCCCTGGTTTTATTGAGGCTGGCAACCCTGATGGGGCCCCTTAGTGGCATGGGGCCCTCAGGCAGTGCCCGAGTGCCCGAATGGTCAGTCCGCCACTGCCAAAGTGTTAATACTAAGAAGTATTCCTAGCCACTATTCAAAATCAATCCTGCCTGTGAAGTTAGAATCCAGTTAGTGATATATCAGGTGTATTGAAAGGCATTTCTAAAACACACATTTAAAGAAGCAGAACCACCCATACCACATGTGAAGAGTTTCTTGAATCTGGCTACAGTGGATTACAGTGGAGTGCAGGTCCTGGTCAGTGTAGTGCATACTGCATTGTTTGTATTCAGCCAGTACACTGTAGCTGTAAAAAATGATTGAGAATAATGAAGAGCATTTGCACCTCATATGTTTTGATGCAGTGTTTTCAATCTATGAGGGGGGTCAGAAATTGTGATTTATATGCTGCACCCATGTAATCTCCAGAAAACAGATCATTAACTACTAGGAAGTAGGGATGAGCCGAACACCCCCCTGTTCGGTTCGCACCAGAACATGCGAACAGGAAAAAAGTTTGTTCGAACATGCGAACACCGTTAAAGTCTATGGGACACGAACATGAATAATCAAAAGTGCTAATTTTAAAGGCTTATATGCAAGTTATTGTCATAAAAAGTGTTTGGGGACCTGGGTCCTGCCCCAGGGGACATGGATCAATGCAAAAAAAAGTTTTAAAAACGTCCGTTTTTTCAGGAGCAGTGATTTTAATAATGCTTAAAGTCAATCAATAAAAGTGTAATATCCCTTTAAATTTCGTACCTGGGGGGTGTTTATAGTATGCCTGTAAAGGGGCGCATGTTTCCTGTGTTTAGAACAGTCTGACAGCAAAATGACATTTTGAAGGAAAAAACTCATTTAAAACTACCCGCGGCTATTGCATTGCCGACAATACACATAGAAGTTCATTGATAAAAACGGCATGGGAATTCCCCCAAAGGGGAACCCCGAACCAAAATTAAAAAAAAAAAATGACGTGGGAGTCCCCCTAAATTCCATACCAGGCCCTTCAGGTCTGGTATGGATATTAAGGGGAACCCCGGCCAAAATTAAAAAAAAAAAATGACGTGGGGTTCCCCCTAAATTCCATACCAGACCCTTCAGGTCTGGTATGGATTTTAAGGGGAACCCCGCGCCAAAAAAAAAAAAAAAAACGGCGTGGGTTCCCCCCAAAAATCCATACCAGACCCTTATCTGAGCACGCAACCTGGCAGGCCGCAGGAAAAGAGGGGGGGACGAGAGTGCGGCCCCCCCTCCCTCCTGAACCGTACCAGGCCACATGCCCTCACATGCCCATGCCAGCATGGATTGCGGAGCGGCCCGGAGAAGAATTAAGAAGAGAAGAAGAGAAGAAAAGAAGAAGAGAAGAGCGGGAGCCTCCCCCCATGCCATGGGTGCGGAGCGGCCCGAGGAAAAGAAGATAGAAGACGCCGCGGAGGAGATGCTGGACGAGAACGCCGGAGGAAGAACCAGAAGAGCCAGAAGAACCAGAAGAACCAGAAGATGAAGGAAGATAGAAGAAAGAAGAAGCATTTAAATAAAGGAATTGTCAAAAACTGTCTCTTGTCATTTTTAACATTTTTGACACTTTTTTCGTGAAATGGTAGGGGTACTTATGTACCCCCTTACCATTTCACACAGGGGGGGGGCCGGGATCTGGGGGTCACCTTGTTAAAGGGGGCTTCCAGATTCCGATAAGCCCCCCGCCCGCAGACCCCCACAACCACCGGCCAGGGTTGTGGGGATGAGGCCCTTGTCCTCATCAACATGGGGACAAGGTGTTTTGGGGGGCTACCCCAAAGCACCCTCCCAATGTTGAGGGCATGTGGCCTGGTACGGTTCAGGAGGGAGGGGGGGCCGCACTCTCGTCCCCCCCTCTTTTCCTGCGGCCTGCCAGGTTGTGTGCTCGGATAAGGGTCTGGTATGGATTTTTGGGGGGACCCCACGCCGTTTTTTTTTTTTTTTTTTTGGCGCGGGGTTCCCCTTAAAATCCATACCAGACCTGAAGGGTCTGGTATGGAATTTAGGGGGAACCCCACGTCATTTTTTTTTTTAAATTTTGGCCGGGGTTCCCCTTAATATCCATACCAGACCTGAAGGGCCTGGTATGGAATTTAGGGGGACTCCCACGTCATTTTTTTTTTAAATTTTGGTTCGGGGTTCCCCTTTGGGGAATTCCCATGCCGTTTTTATCAATGAACTTCTATGTGTATTGTCGGCAATGCAATAACCGCGGGTAGTTTTAAATGAGTGTTTTCCTTCAAAATGTCATTTTGCTGTCAGACTGTTCTAAACACAGGAAACATGCGCCCCTTTACAGGCACACTATAGACACCCCCCAGGTACGAAATTTAAAGGGATATTACACTTTTATTGATTGACTTTAAGCATTATTAAAATCACTGCTCCTGAAAAAACGGCCGTTTTTAAAACTTTTTTTTGCATTGATCCATGTCCCCTGGGGCAGGACCCAGGTCCCCAAACACTTTTTATGACAATAACTTGCATATTAGCCTTTAAAATTAGCACTTTTGATTTCTCCCATAGACTTTTAAAGGGTGTTCCGCGGCATTCGAATTTGCCGCGAACACCCCAAATTGTTCGCTGTTCGGTGAACTTGCGAACAGCCAATGTTCGAGTCGAACATGAGTTCGACTTGAACTCGAAGCTCATCCCTACTAGGAAGCAAGCAGTCCCTGCATAAGCTCAGCTTCAGAATAGAAAGTACATGTCTCTGAAGCAGAACTGGGAACAAGTTCCATATGAGCATTTTGCTTTCTACAATTGACTGCCAGAAATCACATGGAATGCAGATTGGGGGAGGGAGAACTTTGACATGTTTTACATTAGTGCTGCTAAGGTCTTTTTTTCTCAAGAATAGGTGCAGGAACTCACCCTTCAGTCAATTCCCTGCCCCCAACCAGCCTTCCTCTGGGTTTGAGAAGTAAAGCAGCACCAAATTATGGTAATAAGTTAAGGCTAAGAACTGCATATTGCACAAAGTCCTCCCAGCTCTCCTCTCGGCACCAATTCCCCCCTCAGACCTCTTCTCTGCACAAATTCCTCCCCACTTTCCCAGCTATCTTTTCTGCACATATCCCCCCCCCCAGCTCTCCTCTACACAAATCCTCTCCCCCTTCAGCTCTCCTCTCTGCACAAATCCCCCCACCCAGCTCTCCTCTCTGCACAAATCCCCCCACCCAGCTCTCCTCTCTGCACAAATCCCCCCACCACCCAGCTCTCCTGTCAGCACAACCCTCCCCCCTCATGTTTGCCTCTCTGCACAAATCCTCCCTCCAAGTTTGCCTCTCTGCACAAATTCTTCCCCCACTTTCCTAGCTCGCCTCTCTGCACAACCCTCCCAGCTCCCTTTCTGCACAACCCCCCAGTCCTCCTCTCTGCAAACCCCCTAAGCTCTCCTCTGTGCACATATCCCCCCTACCCAGCCCCCCCCACACACTTTCCCAGTTCTTCTCTCTGCGAAAATCCCCCACCACTAGCTCTCCTCTCTGCACAAATTACCCCCCCAGCTCTCCTGTCTGCTAAAATTCCCCCACTTCCCCTCTCTGCACAAATCCCCCCAGCTCTGCTCTCTGCTAAAATTCCCCCAGTTCTCCTCTCTGCACAAATTCACTTTTCCCTCCCCAGCTCTCACCCCTGTAATAAGCTCACAACCCTCCCATAGCTGCACAACCACCTCTCCCCCTTTCCCTATTCCATTCACAGCTCCCTTACCTCTTCAGGAAAGCTTTTTTTAATCTCAGCACAGTACAGTGTGATGGGAGAGCTCCACCTATCAGAACTGTAGCACAGAGCCATGGAGGAGTTTCAGAGCTCTTTACTCTTTGCTCTGTGCTACAGTGTCTGAGTAGTGGTGGCAGGCAGGGACAGAAGCTGCTTTCCGAATCATCGCGGGGAGCTGCAGTTGCGGCCCTGGGACCCGAGGCACTCATCATTGCTCGAGGGTAGGAGCATGGGGTTGCCAGCGCTAGTACAGAGAAGCTGATAGAGGAAGTGAGCTATCCCTTCTTCTATCGGCTTCTCTGTTAGGTTACAGGCTGGAGAGGAGAGGACTGCCAGAGGTGCCAGAACTCCATTCCGACATGTTCCAGCTGGAAAAAGCCCTGGTGTTACTATTGCTGTGTAATAAAAATAGGAACTGAAAAGAAACTACAGAGGTTAAATATGTTTTTGTTTTCTTTTTAGTTTATAAACTGTTTTTTCAGCATCTTGTTTTACAAATAAACATTTAATGCATGACAAAGGGTTCCCAGAGCACAATGGGTTATCACATTGCATATCAGTGCAGTTTGATTTACAGCTCGATTTGTCTAATAAAAAAACCTCATACACAGTCCCATGATGACATAGAAGTTTGTGCTTTGATAGTAGGTTGTGTGCAAAATAAGTTTGGAAAAAAAAAGCCCGTCGATAGTTTGATCAACAGAGGCACCCAGAATCAAACGAGTAAAAATACGTAGAAGTTGTCAGTTTTACTGAACAAAAAAATAATTTAAATCACCATATAAAATATGTTTTGTGGCTCGCTTTGCCAATTCCTCAGTTCAAGGTGAACATATTTGCCTAGGAGAAATGATGTCATCAAGCTCAGGAGGATCCTAGGGAGCCCCACACCACAACCACCCTGTTCTGATGACTCATTCCACTTCGGCATAGCTGAAAAGTAGACAATAGGAGGCAAAGATTGGGACGTGAAGCATGCAACCAGGGAGATATCATAACAAAAATGTGTCTGGCGAGTACATAATAAGTTTAGAACCTCCATTCCCTATAGACAGATCTATTATATAACATAATTTCAACCTTTAGTAATTTGAACAATTTTTGTAGACACCTACCCTACATCTGCTCCTGAAGAGTGTCAGAAGCCACGAATCGCATTGAGATTTTAGATGCCCCCTGTGTTTATATCGCAAGATTTTTTACCATTTTACCCTTCATGCCAATTGGATTGTACCAATTAATTAGGGTGTTCATTATTTTGTGGAGACACAACAATGAGTTTGGTTTTTATAATGTCTACAATATGAATTAATATGTTACTATACTATTATGTTACTATATATTTTGTATGTAATACATTTTATTGATTGCAAATTGTTGTTGTGCATCATGCCTTCATGCAATGTTTATAGTTCTAAACTTATTATGTACTCGCCAGACATATTTTTGTTGCGATATCTCCCTGGTTGCATGCTTCACACAAAGTCCCAATCTTTTCCTCATATTGTCCAGTAATTAGGGATGTAAGCACTGGGCTTGAGATGCCCTGTGCTTCATATAAAGTCCCAACCTTGTTTTTAACTTTTCTTCAGCATAGCTGAAAAGTAACCATGCTAATGATGTGAAAGGAACATTAAAGCACCACCTGCCGGGTGGCATGAAAACTACATAACATTACAATGCAATATTTCACATTTGCCTGGTTAAACAAAAATAACACCTTTTAAAAACAGGTATGCTTTCTTTCTAACCATAATAAACAAAGAAAGAATGTAAAAAACTATTATACATAACTTATATGTACTTACTTAAAAAGTGTAAACAGTTTTTTTCTTTTTCTATATAAATCCTTGATTATATTGTAATATGTGTTATGGAATAGTGAGTTTTATTTTCTTTATTCAATTTTTTTTAAATTAAATAGTGCAGACTGCTGCTGCTGAGGGTTCTTCAAAACTCTATTAAATATAAAAAAGTTTGGAGACTTTTTGAAGACCCCTCGTATATTTGCTACACTTTGGGTTAAATGCTCGCAATTTACAATGTGCATAGTCATTTCATGATTACCATGTTCCTGGGCTGCTGGTTCTTTCCTGTTTATGCAGAGGACACTGACAGTTCTTTTCAGGAGGAGGTTAACGATTGTTGTGTTTTCTTGTACTTACAGTCTACATTGCATGCTCTGTTATCCATGAAAATGTTGGTGTGTCTGTGGTTTCCTGCATTGCATGGCGTGACATGCTTGTATATTGATTTTGTAAATATTATCTTCAAGAGTACTAACTGTGAAAAGCACTGTTTAGTAAAACTATCATAATGAAGGGTGGTATGCATGTATTAACTTTGCTGCATCATCCAATTGTTGTTCTACTATGCAAATATGTCATATTTAAGGAGAAAGTACTTTGGGATATGTGAACTACCTTTTCAGTCCTTATTATAGTAAAGCTTGCACAGGCTGGTTTATCCAAAGTTATCTAAGTCCACCCAAAACTTTTTTGTATAGAATATGGAAGGTTTTTATTGCTCTCCATGGGTCTATTAGCAAACTTTCCCTCATTTATCTTGACAATGATAATAATTTCCCCACAAAGGAAGTGAAGGTAACCCTTTAACACCAACACAGACAGAAATATATTTTCTTATTTAATAATAGGGGAAAGCTAGGACCCCTGGCAGATTTGTATTATCCTGTCCCTGTTGCAGATTTTCTCTCACTTCCTGTTTGGTGAAATCATTGTCACTGGGACAAGAAACAAGAAATCAAGGTCAATCTCTTCTGGATTTCGGTTAAAAAAAACAAAAAACTGTAGGGGTTCTAAACCTTCCCCACTTTATCCAAAATAAAATAAAAAACTTGGCTGAACATACAGTTGTGTGAAAAAGTATTTGCCTCCCTTTTTACATATTTGTCCCACGTAAATGACTCAGATCATCAAACAAATGTTATTATTACACAAAGATAACCCGAAGTAAATACAAAATGCAGTTTTTAAATGATGACAGCAAAAAAGCTGTCCAAACCTGCCTGGCTTTGTGAAAAAGTAATTGCCCCCTAAACCTAATAACTGGTTGTGCCACCCTTGGTGACAACTGCAATTAAGCGTTTGCGATAACTGGCAATGAGTCTTTCACATTGCTGTGGAGGAATTTTGGCCAACTCTTCTTTGCAGAATTGTTTTAGTTCAGCCACATTGGAGGATTTTCCAGCATGAACAGCCTGTGTAAGGTCATGATACAGCATCTTAATTGCATTTAAGTCCGGGCATTGACTAGGCCACTCCAAAACCTAAATTATACTTTGTTTGAACCATTTGGAGGTGGACTTGCTGTTGCTTTTCAGATCATTGTCCTGCTGCATAACCCAAGTGCACTTGAGCTTGAGGTCACAAACTGATGGGAGGACATTCTCCTTTAGGATTTTCTGGTAGAGCTCAGAATTCATGGTAAGTCATCCAGGTCCTGGACAAAGCAAAGTAGCCCCAGACCATCACGCTACCACCACCATGTCTGACTGTTGGTATGAGGCTCTTGTGCTGTAATGCTGTAATAGTTTTATGCCAGATGTAACGGGATGCACACCTTCCAAAAAGTTACATTTTTGTCTCATCAGTCCACAGAATATTTGCCTAAAAGTCTTGGGGATAATCATGATGTTCTTTGGTAAATGTGAGATGAGCCTTTGTGTTCTTTTTGGTCAGCGATTTTGGCCTTGGAACTCTCCCATGGATGCCATTTTTGCCCAGTCTCTTTCTTATTGTTGAATCATGAACACTGATCTTACCTGGGGCAAGTGAGGCCTGCAGCTCTTTAGATGTTGTTTTGGGTTCTTTTATGACCTCCTGGATGAGTCGTCGTCATGCTCTTGGAGTAACTTTTGTAGGCCGGCCACTCCTTGAAAGGTTCACCACTATTCCAAGTTATCTCCATTTGTGGATAATGGCTCTCCCTGTGGTTCACTGGAGTTCTAAAGCCTTAGAAATGACTTTGAAACTCTTCCTAGACCAATACATGTACATTACTTTGTTTCTAATCTGTTCTTGAATTTTTTTAGATTGTGGCATGATGTGTGGCTTTTTGTGAACTTTTAGCGTGCTTCACTTTGTCAGACAGCTTCTATTTATGTGATTTCTTGATTCAACAGGTCTGGCGGTAATCAGGCCTGGGTGTGGCAATCGAAATTTAACCCAAAAATTGTAGTTAATCACAGTTCATTCATGATTCACAATGGGAGGGGGCAATTACTTTTTTACATTAATAAATTAAATAATAATTTAAAAACTGCATCTTGGGTTTACTCAAGTTATCTTTGTGTAATATTAAAATTTGTTTGATGATCTGAATAATTGAATTCTGCGAAATATGCAAGAAAAAAAAAATCAGGAAGGGGGCAAATACTTTTTCACACAACTGTACACCCTAAAGTAAAAATTCACTCAGAAAGTGAAATCCCGCTGCTTTGTTCCTTAGCCCCAGCCTGTAACTAAGTTACAGTTTTTTGTTCGGGATGAGTACCAATTTTATCAGTACTAGCTTCCACTTACGCAATACTCGCCTAGGCAAGGATGACGTCCCTTACCAAACCCCCTCCCCTCCTGCAGCCTCCTGGGGCACCTCACATGTCCCTGGAGGCTGCAGGACCATTCATAAAGCACTGCAGGAGCTCACGCTTGCACAAAGGGGAGTCGGCTATGGTTCCTCAAGAAGCCACAGCCAGTTCCCGCATCCAAAATGGCAATGCCAGAGGCCCCCAGCCATAAGAAGTACTGGCTGCAGGAGGACAGCACTGGACTCCAGACACTGGTAAGTACCTGATTTTAAAAAGTCAGCCGCTACAGTATTTGTAAAATTATAAAAAATGAAGTTCCTCTTTAAGCTACATTATATGCAAAATTCTTAGCCAAGATTGAACACATGTGACCTATTATGTCAAGGTGCTGTAGCTGTGAACAGTAGAGGCATTTCTGCTTCCAGAAATATTTATTAATTAGAACAGAATGTAATGTAGAAGGAACAAATAAGTGAACACATAACAAGATGGTAGCACAACCACATAGTGTACATGGAAGACACCTGTTAAAAAATGGTGCAAACCTGGAGATATGGTAAATGAGTACCTAGGACCCAAAGTGTGAAGAATTCCTCTAATGCTTGCAGTTTCTATCCTGCCCTCTAAAGCAGCTTTTTTCAACCATAGTGCCCAGGCACCCTGAGGTGCCTTCTAGATTCTTCAGGGGTACCCTGGCAAAATGCCTAAAAATTGTGACAAATTGCCCAAAATTGGTGTACAAGTTAGTGGGTGGATCAAGCCTGCCTTTTGTTGCACAAAGCTACAGATTTTCAATGTACAACATTACAACCTTGGGCACTATGCGGGGCAGCCATCAGTGATGTCATTGGTTGGTAACAAGGACTTCAGGCACTTTTTCTTTGACCCCGTCTCCCTCTGCTCTGACAACACTGGTGTCATGTTGGCTGCGTGGGAGAGAGCAAATGAGGGAGAAGAAATGCTGCAATACTAGTCAGTGTGCAAAAGTGTATTTGCTTTGTAAGAATAAATGACCTCTAATACTGGGTGTCCTACATGCATTGAGCCTGCACCAGGTAAAACAATTAGCTTAGTTTTTTACAATTTATAATGGAGTGCCTTGAGTTTGTGCATAATGTTAAGGACCTAATGCACACTGGGCGTTTTTACAGCTGCTGTTTTTGGCTTCAGGTGTTTTTTTCTGCAGCCAGCATTTTATGCTTTGTGTCCATGCACACAAGGCTGTTATTAGCATTTTTTGGCAGGGGCATTTTCTGTCTGGAAAACCCCCTGGAACTAGTGGGTTTGAAGAGGAGTTTTTTAACTATAAAAATGCTCTAACTCTGAAAAAAGTTGAAAAACCTGGCTATTTGACATTTATGAGCCATTTTGAGCCATAAGCATTTGTGGGAGTATAGTTTTAGTTAAAAAAAAGCTAAAAAAAAGCTTTAAAATTCTGAAAAAACTAATTCTACTGCTACAGCTTTCTACAGCTAATGCTACTGGTGTTTTTAGAATGTCCAGTGTGCATGAGGCCCAATAATTTTTCTCTTCACAGATCTGATTCCTTCCAAGGATTGAAGAAAAATCCTGCTTTCCTCCCCTGTGTCCCAGTCATACAACTTATCTGGAACACAAGGAAAAAGGGATCTACCAATCCCCTGGATTGCTGGCCTTCTGGCAGATAGCCTTTTCCCCCTTTAGTTAATGTGGTCTGAAAGCAGTTGTAAGAGGGTGGCACTCCTATCTTTCAGCACTGAAGCCTAGGTATGATTTGAAGCAAGGACACTGTCTACCTGGAGTTCGTATATCCTCCCTATGTTTGTATAGATATGTGACTTTAAATTTCTTCCATTAAAAAAATTAATGGGTTAAATGCATGCATTCCCCAGGCACTCTTGTGAATTTTTGTGTATTACAGTACCAGTGACATTATATTGTACACTATTTTGGAGGCAAGGACTGAAGTAAATTGTTGATTCTGATTAAAGTGTAAGTTCAGCTTTACTAAAACACACTATGCTGTTGAATATGGGTATAACAGCACACTCTGCTAAAGCTACTAACCAGCCAGGGCTCCCTTTCTGTTTTGAAACATTGAAGTCCACAACTACATTTAGAAGAATTTTGTTGATGGGTGTTAGTGTTTTCCTGTAGTGATGTCATGGGTGGCGCTAATAACCGTATAAAACTAGCTGTGGGTAGGGCCCAGGAGGGGCAGGGTATGGGAACAGAACAATCTGGTGCTGCACCATGGCTGCACCATGTAAGGTTCATCCCAGGAATAGCAAGTGAGAGTGCCCAGCTGGGCTGGCCTGGACTGAGAATGGGACACTTTGAGTTTGTGTATGATACTTAGGTGGGACCTTGCCACCTCTGACCATCATCTGCAGGTTTGTGGCTCAATGTGGAAGGGCCTTGGGGCCTAGGACTGAGCATCCATAGGGGGGGAGCTGATCCAATTTGGTGGTGCTTGAAAGAAGAGTAGGGAAAGATGGCTTTAATTATGTACATGACAAAGACTGCTGCCAGGATGCATTTTTATTCCAATGGTGTTCTGCGCTAAACATTCTGGCGGTATGTTGAGTGTGATTTTTTTTTGGAAGAAATTACTGAAACAGTAAAGTCCAGATCCTGAAACACATCTGAGAGTGGACATTATTTTATTTCAAGCATAGTGTGCTTTTTGCTAAACCTGAACTTACATAAGAATGGTCAAAGCAGTATAGCATACAATATGTTTTCTTTAAAAAAAAATACATTCAATGTACAATAGACCAGTGTTAAAGTCAACATATCCTTAATGTTTTTACAATTGTTATATGAAACTTTTTTGAGCATTGTATGTGTTCTTCCGTATGGATGTTATTCTTGTCATAGGACTATTCAGCATCTCAGTAGATTTTATGTGGTCCTTGGGGTGTCTTAAAAAGAGGACTTCTCTTCATTGTAGAGGATTTGAGTGTGTTTGCCTGCTTATTATGCTTCCATCTGCTGCCCTTGCAGAAACATAGAAGCTCCCGAAAGATTTACAAAACAAGTTGATATATACAACGGTCACAGGATTTAAATTAATTTTCATCTTCTAGCTGGTTTGGCGGAAAAAACTTTGCAACACCTTCGTTATTTAACATGTCGATATGTTTGACATCTGTAGCAAAAATATGGGCAGTTGTACACATATTGGATTTCTAAAAGTCATTTTTCAAACATCTGTTTGGAAGTGTTAAGGTCCTGCTGAAAAACCTCACACAGCTGTAGGCAAACAGCCATATCTGGAATACAAATAGTTTGTGCAAACATCCTAGAAAGACTCTCCGGCCCAGTATTGGACCCAGTATATATTTGTTTATATGCAGAATGATAAGCAATAGTGAGGAGCAAAGGCATTTTCTTCTCTACACCCGGCGCCATCAGACTTATTTTAACAACATGGCTCTGCATGAAAGGACATTATTTTCTGTAAAAATACCAAAAATGGATTTGTCCAGCCATAGAAAAAAAAATAACAATACACTTATTTTTTCTCTATAGTACAAAGACATTTTATTTTTCTAACTCAGTTCATTTTATGTGCCAATTTATTAAATATTATTAAAGATTAATTCCAGGTATAGCACTACCCACTAAATGAGCCACTCTGTAATTTGGGTTCTCTGTTCTGTGCCTTGACTCTAAGAACACCCTCAGCCCCTCTGACACAAAATGAAAGTTATTGCAAGCACTTATAAGAACACAAGTATAACTCTTAACTCTGCTGTGAATTAGCTCCAGGAAACAGACATAAGACCATTTAGTGGTAAATTAACTCAATGTTTTGGTACGGGTTTGAATAAATGGTGGTTTGAGCATAAATGAACACACAGAAGGTAGGTTTAGACACAGTCCACTAAACAGTATAATGACTACTCCAAGTTAATTTAGAATAGGGTTCTGTACCACTAGATTTGGAGTAACTCATGAATCAGCAAAGTCCGCAATAAGCAGCGCATATAAGAATTAATTGCAATAAGAATAATAATACTAGTCTAAAGTGAATTTTAAGAAAATAGCTAGGATATGGTTCAATGTCCCCTGTGAGGTACTTCTTAGTATAAGCAATAGGTAAAGGTCTCTGTGTAGTAGCTGTAAATGGCCAGTCTTTAGTCCTAACTCTTCAACCAGCTAGCTTTGGGACCCAGTTGTACCATTGGTGCACATGAGAATAGTTCCAGTCAAGCCTCGGGACAGCAATAAGACTACTAGATGGCTGTATGGTCAGTTCCTAAAGGGCTCAGTCTCTCTCTCTCTCTAGCAGCTGATTAGGGATGAGCTGAACACTCCCCGGTTTGGTTCGCATCCAGAACATGCAAACAGGCAAAAAATTTGTTCGAACACGCGAACACCGTTAAAGTCTATGGGACGCGAACATGAATAATCAAAAGTGCTCATTTTAAAGGCTTATATGCAAGTGTTTGGGGACCTGGGTCCTGCCCCAGGGGACATGTATCAATGCAGAAAGAAGTTTTAAAAACTGATGTTTTTTCGGGAGCAGTGATTTTAATAATGCTTAAAGTGAAACAATAAAAGTGTAATATTCCTTTAAATTTCATACCTGGGGGGTGTCTATGGCATGCCTGTAAAGGGCCGTATGTTTCCCATGTTTAGAACAGTCTGACAGCAAAATGACATTTCTAAAGGAAAAAAAGTCATGTAAAACTACTATCGCTAGCGCCAGCTATAATGAATTGTCGGTCCGTCAATACACATAAGAATTCATTGATAAAAACGGCATGGAATTTCCCCACAGGGGAACCCAGAACCAAAATTTTTTTTTTAAAATGCGTGGGGGTCCCCCTAAATTCCATACCAGGGCCTACAGGTCTGGTATGGATATTAAGGGGAACCCCGTGCCAAAATTTAAAAAAAAATGGTGTGGGGCCCCCCTCAAAATCCATACCAGACCCTTCAGGTCTGTTATGGAGTTTAAGGGGATCCCTGTGCCAAAATAAAAAAAATGGCTTGGTGTCCCTTCAAAAATCCATACCAGACCCTTATCCGAGCATGCAACCTGGCAGGCCGCAGGAAAAGAGAGGGGGACAAGATAGAGGCCCCCCTCCTGAACTGTACCAGGCCACATGCCCTCAACATTGGGAGGGTGCTTTGGGGTAGCCCCCCAAAGCACTTTGTCCCCATGTTGATGGGGAGAAGGGCCTCATACCTACAACCCTTGCCCAGAGGCGGATCGTGCGGACAGAGCGGAGAAGAAGCCGGAGGAAGATGCGGGATGAGAAGAGAGGAGGAAGATGAAGATAGAGAAGAAGAAGATGGAGAAGAAGAAGATGGAGGAAGAAGAAAAACACCGAAGGAAGACCAGAAGAAAGAAGATGAAAGAAGAAGAAGAAATTAATAAAGGACGTGTCAAAAACCGTCTCTTGTGTTTTTTAACCTTTTTGACACTTTTTTTGTGAAATGGTAGGGGTACATTTGTACCCCATTACCAATTCACGCAGGGGGGGCCGGGATCTGGGGGTCCCCTTGTTAAAGGGGGCTTCCAGATTCCGATAAGCCCCCTGCCCACAGACCCCCACAACCACCAATGGCTACCCCAAAGCACCCTCCCAATGTTGAGGGCATGGGGCCTGGTACGGTTCAGGGGGGGGCGCTCTCTTGTCCCCCCTCTTTTCCTGTGGCCTGCCAGGTTTGCGTGCTCAGATAAGAGTCTGGTATGGATTTTTGGGGGGACCCCATGCCATTTTATTTTAAAATTTTGGCATGGGGTTCCCCTTAAAATCCATACCAGACCTGAAGGGTCTGGTATGGATTTTGAGGGGGACCTCCACGCCATTTTTAAAAATAATTTTGGCGCGGGGTTCATCTTAATATCCATACCAGACCTGAAGGGCCTGGTATGGAATTTAGGGGGACCCCCACACATTTTTTTCTAAATTTTGGTTCGGGGTTCCCCTGTGGGGAAATTCCATGCCATTTTTATCAATTAACTTTTATGTGTATTACGGGACTGACAATTCATTATAGCCGCGCTATCGATAATAGTTTTACGTGACTTTTTTCCTTTAGAAATGTCATTTTGCTGTCAGACTGTTCTAAACACGGGAAACATGCGCCCCTTTACAGGCATACAATAGACACCCCCCAGGTACAAAAGGAATATTACACTTTTATTGTTTCACTTTAAGCATTATTAAAATCACTGCTCCCTTTTTTAAAACTTTTTTGCATTGATACATGTCCCCTGGGGCAGGACCCAGGTCCCCAAACACTTTCTATGACAATACATGCATATAAGCCTTTAAAAATAGCACTTTTGATTTTTCCCATAGACTTTTAAAGGGTGTTCCACGGCTTTCGAATTTGCCGCAAACACCCCAAATTGTTCGCTGTTCGGCGAACGGGCGAACAGCCAATGTTCGAGTCGAACTCATGTTGGACCTGAACATAAAGCCCATCCCTACAGCTGATAGTATATCCTCACAGCAGCAGCGATATTGCAACTCACTATTAATTGTACTGAATTTCTTCATTCCTCGTTTGATATTTGTTTTAGAAATGTAAGTTGTCAAAAATCTGGCCACTAAACTTTGGTAACAATTGTTTTCCATATACTATCTATTTTTATAGACCACAGTATGATAGAGGTCTACATTATAATGTTGTGTGTATGCAAAAAAAAATCACCCACCACTCTATAGTCCCCCTTACACTAATGCTCTCATTCAGAGCAAATTGACAGGTTCTCTTGAAAATAAAAAACTACCACAAACTCATAATTACCTTCACTGTGTTCCCTTTGTGCTCCATTCCTTCATCAGGGTCTTACATGGAGCTTATACAAGGTTAGTGACATCCTCAGTGATCAGTATCCAAGCCTGAAGATTTTTGTTAAGAAGATTATACAGCATAAAAAAGCCATTTAAATTTGTTTAAAAAAAAAAAATAATAAATATTAAATGCAATATGGCAGCCTGTTGGTGTACAGAACACTCTCATAAATGTCACTCCTGTGTGTGTGTGATTGGCTCACTTGTTTTCTGAGACAGCTGCACCAAATTAACTATTAGGTCCCATGTAATAGGAATTTCAGTTTTGGTGAGATTCTCCCTAAAGGGCTACTTCTAAATGGATGCAGATACATCAGTTTTCCTTATTAAAACACCGAAGAACCAGGTGGTTATAATGAACCAGACCATTCCATCCAGGAATCAACCTCCTAAGGACCAACAGTAGTGGAATAAACAGCTTTTTCTTCAGAGTGAAAAAAGGTAGACATCTACAATAAAGTTTACTAAAATCACTGCATGATCACCCAGAAGGGATTGTTTTTTCTCAACAAAAGTGGAGTTACACTCTACCTGAACCAGTGACCATGTTATAGACATTGAGCAGTAAATTATTTTTAAAGCAAGCTCTCACTGACCTCTGTAGCTCAACTTTATGCTCAAATTTCATAACAGACTTTGAGCTTCAACTGTACAGTAGTTGGTTCCTTAAAACCTGCTGTTTGTTTACATTAGAAGGCGAGGCAGGCTTCCGTGTCAATGCTGCCAGAAGAAGCAAGGGGAGAGGAGATGTCATTTAAAATGAACCTGTGCCCAGACAGTTTTCACTAAATTTACATATATTGGAAAAGCAGTCAATTAACTTTAAAACAACCCTTTGTTCACCTCTATAGCTAAAGGCATTGTGGAGAAATTTCTCTTCAAATTTCACCATGGAGGCGCGTTCCTATTTCTTCCTATTGCACCAGAATCTTGGCCGTCTGCCAGCTTTCCAATGTAAACAAACAGCAGATGTTTCTTAAGAAAAAGAATAAGAGAGAGTATCACTCTCTCATGGGGTGATGGGATTTTAACTTATATGTTTTTCTGTCATTGAGGTAAGCCCAACCACAAGGGTATTAATAAAATATAGATTTATTACAAGATACAAAATATAAAAATGATGCATTAATAACATTCGGTCATATACACATTTGACCACAGTTGATAATCCAGAGAGCTTAAACAGATGGTTGTATATGCGGATAGCCAACGCGTTTCGCAGACTAATTATCTGCTTCTTCAGGGCAGCTCAACATGCATCTATAACAATGTCCATGTTACAAAAAATAACATTAGTATCAACATCAGATAAATTTATTTACAATGTTAACAATATTTGTACAGTTAATATGGGTGCTCACCAAAACTTTTTGGTACTGACAATAAGACAACCGCAACATCAGAGAGAGCATAGGCGAGTCATTATCCAGTGAGAGCAGTGATGTCAGAATCACCAAGGTCTGATGGACGTCGGACTGTATAAAAAGCACATTCATCTGGACCAATAGTAATCTAAAAACACCAAATATATGTGTTCAGATGAAAAGCACTTTACATCACCACACATGTGAGGAGAGACTATAGCAGCAGTATTAGCAGCATGTTAGCACAATGGCACGTATTAATATGGATGATACATATAACTATATAGGTTAAGCCCCAGATAAATTAACGTGCATAGAACATAGAATCATATCAAACAACACAGAGGGACAGGAGCGGTCATCATATAGATAACCGTTCAGTTTCCCCATATATTTAAAATTTAGCATATAGGGCTATAGCATAAGTTATAAACAAAACTGAAGCTATTATTTTATAATTGGCCACTAAAACAGCTCGCTACCTGAGAATCTCCGTCAGAGGGGGGGAGGGAAGCCGGCAGATAGGTTGTAGATAGATAAGGTGCAATTGCACCTTGGTATCAAGCTCCCATCTGCTAATTCCATTCTGGCCGGTGGTTGGCGCTTGCACCTTGAGCCCTACATCAGCCTCCTATATTGTGGCTGGGGGCTTCTGGTGCATGCGCATCTCAAGGGCCACCCACACCGGATATGATGTCAGTGAGCCATTTCCGGTTCATCACTTCCGGTGAGACCGTACATATAAAGGCAGCAAGGGATTGGCTCAGCTGCCAGGACACACATTATGGTGACGGTGAGGGATCAGCTTGATACCGAGGCGCAATTGCACCTTATCTATCTACAATCTATCTGCCGGCTTCCCTCCCCCCCTCTGGCAGAGATTCTCAGGTAGCAAGCCATCCTTCTTACTTTGGTTGTTTTACATTTTATCTCTATATTGTTAAATGAATATATAGGAAGCTAACCAAGTATGTTTTCAACCTGCTGTTTAGTGGCCAGTTATAAAATAATAGCTTCAGTTTTGTTTATGACTTATGCTCTAGCCCTATATGCTAAACATTAAATATATGTGGGCACTGAATGGTTATCTATATGATGACCGGTTGTATGATTTGATTCTATGTGCTATGCATGTTATTTTATCTGGGGCTTAACCTATATGGTTATATGTTTCATCCATATTAATTTGTGCCATTGTGCTAACATGCTGCTAATACTGAAGCTATATTCGCTCCTCACATGTGTGGTGATGTAAAGTGCTTTGCATCTGAACACATATGTTTGGTGTTTTTAGATTACTATTGGTCCAGACAAATGTGCTTTTTATACGGTCCAACGTCCATCAGACCTTGGTAATTCTGACATCACTGCTCTCACTGGATGATGACTCGCCTATGCTTTCTCTGATGTTGCGGTCGTCTTACTGTCAGTACCAAAAAGTTTTGGTGAGCACCCATATTAACTGTACAAATATTGTTAACATTGTAAATAAATGTATCTGATGTTGTTACTAATGTTATTTTTTGTAACTTGGACATTGTTGTAGATGCATGTTGAGCTGTCCCGAAGAAGCAGATAATTAGTCTGCGAAATGCGTTGGCTATCCGCATATACAACCATCTGTTTAAGCTCTCTGGACTGAGTATCAACTGTGGTCAAATGTATATATGACCAAATGTTATTTATGCATCATTTTTATATTTTGTATCTTGTAATAAATTTATATTGTACTAATACCCTTGTGGTTGTGCTTATCTCAATGACAGAAAACATATCCGTTAAAATCCCATCACCCCATGAGAGAGTGATACTCTCTCTTATTCTTTTTCTATTGACCCAATAGGGATGTGGATATGACATTCTGTCCCTAGAATCTGTCCAACAAATTGCTTATATATCCAGCAGATGTTTCTTAAAACTGAACCCCAGCCTTTCCTTCCATTTTGCCATGTTGTACTCCTGTCCTGTAAAACCCCTTTCACACGATAGGCCTACTCGGATCTACCTGTCCGTTTTTCAGGCGGATCCGAATGGGCCACTCATTGACCTGTATGGGCAGGTGGCCTGCCATCCGATCCAACAAGATCCGCTGAAAACAGACGGATGGTGAATGTATCGCCATCCGTCCAGTTGATGGGATCGGATGAGAACGGAAAGGTGGATACATTTTCATCCGATCTGCCATAGAGGACAGCAGAGCTTTGACACGTTCTGTCCCTGCACAGTAAGCAGAGATGGACCTGTCATCCGCCGGCTCAGTGGGAATCAACAAAGCAATCCCCCGCTGAGCAGGAGGAGTCTGGTGAGTGGACTTGCCCCATGTGAAAGGGGCCTAATGAAATTGCCTACTCTGATTTCACTTTATACTGTTAACTTCTCATAGTGTGCAAAAAAAGCTTCAGCAATTAATACAGAACTCACCTAATTTTCTGACTTGAGGTTATCTAGATCATCTAGCCCTTTCCTCCCCTGGATTACTGTCCTTGCCCCCCTCTTCATTCATTTGATTTCAATTATTTTATTCATGGAGGGTTAGCATCACTCAAGACAGCTAGGGCTGTGATGTGAATGTATAATATATACGTAAATACCTGCATAAATTAACAGCGTTATATAAGTACCTGTAATAAACAAATTTTATACATTGCAGCTTACCAGACCTTAGATTTAGTAACTTAAATCAAAGTCTCTACAATTGGCCAGCAGTCATGTGTTAGCCACACAAGTTAATACAAACACCCTGTGAGTGTGCACAAAAAAGTCTCTTGGTGAACAATATCCTTGTGTCCTCATATTGATTTATGTTATTTCATGCACCAATCACCGGATTGCCATCACGTAAATCCCAGTTTACACTCAGAAATAATAATTAAATACACCTTTGTTTAAAGTGCTGTCCAATAATCATAAAGGTAAGGTGCCGATCACACTGGGATCACTCCAGGAGTCACTTATCTTTTATAAGAAAAAAGCTCCACATAGTGTAATCCCATTCAAGCAGACTTTACTAAAAACATCCCCCTTTAAAATTGCACTTACAAACACAGGTCATATAACGCATACGGTATGTTCACATCAACATCAACAGCTTATGTGCCGATCAGTGTATGGCGACTTACCCACCACGCTGACACTTTAACTGTGTCTGGTATCTTTCACTGTTGGTGGTGTGTTGACGTCACTTCCGTTCGCCATCCCGCCCAGACGCGTTTCATTATTACAACTTCGTCTGAAGGCACTGTGTCCCAGTATTTATCAGCTGTCTAGGCAGCCGCTTAACCTACGAGCCAATCCTGGTAATTCCCGCAATCAATGACCATCAATGGCAGGAAGTCAGTGAAAATACAGCTCCTCGCTGATTCATGATCTTTCTCTTAAATCAGTCAGTGCACTTTCATGCTTTGATTAAAACATTACACACACTTTCTTCTATGCTTTGTATCTAATAACAATGTTAAAATAAACTTACATAATTACACTGAATGAAAGACATCATAAAATGCATTCAATACCATGAATTACCATTAAGCATCCCACTGAATTTTTAATATACAAACACCCATCATATTGTGAGTACTCGCTTACTTTTATTATCTGCAATTCCCATAAAAATCCTCATATTCTTATAATCAACTTCTGGGTCTATATCTGGTCTAATAGTCACTGATAAAACAATTTATATCAAGTTCTATGTTCGTTCCCCTTGGTGTTAAAGTGTCCGCTAAATATATCCATTTTGTTTCATGTTTGGACAATTCCCTGACTCTGTTCTTCTCCATGATGGATAAGTACGATCAACCCCCCCAAAATTTTAGACATGAAGGATCTCTATTATGATAGTCTTTAAAGTGTAACGACACACTATGATCCTTATATCCTATTTTTATGTTATGTATATGTTCAGCAATTTGATTTTTTAACATCCTTTTTGGTGCACCCATAAATTCAGTTATTTGAAATTCTCTATTGTTAGATGTAAAATGATCTAAACCCCTAAAAGTACTGCTGACCAGTCAGCATGCTTTGCATTTCCTAAATGCGAAAAAACTGTCCCTATCCCAAAAATATCTGTGGTGTGGCTGGTGGATCCAGTATTTTCTCCACAACTTTGTTACCAAAACTTGGAGACTTCCTATAAATAAATCTAGGGTTGTCGGGAAGAACTGAACTGTTTTATCCATACACTGCACAAACCAATGTCTCTTAAATATAGTTTCAACCTAATTATATTGTGAGAGATAATTGGAGATGAAGCCCCATTCTCGTTTCTCATTTTTTCTTTGATCCCTCCCTTCGTCACTCAAACAATATTCTCGAGGTACCTCCATTACCTCTTGTATTATTCCATCAATCTGATGGGGGTTATAGCCTTTTTGGGTGAACCTTTCGTGGTTATTTGGGATTGTGCGATAAAATCACTGTCAGAGGAGCAATTTTTCTTCACTCTCATAATCTGGCCTTTCGGAACATTCTTCAACAAGAGTGGATGTTTTTTTCACACGTAGTAAAGGCAAAGCATGCCGGCAGGTCAGCAGTACTTTTAGAGGTTTAGATCATTTAACATCCATATCTTTTTTTTGTGGGTTGGACTTGCAGGGGTGACTCAGAGTGTTAATAATAGTAATAATAGGAGCTATGACTAAGCATATGGTGTGAGACATGTTGGCCATTTATCCCTGCCTTTGCTAATATGAGCTGACTGTATTGGATTTTATCTGCAATAAAGGTGACTTATCGGTGTGCGGCCGTCCAGGACTTGTTTTTTCTCTCGCGTGCTAATAATAGTGCTGGTAGTCTTCCAATGAATTAACATGTTATAACGAATATAGCCAATCTTTTAAAATAACTTCCAAAAATATGAATCAATTTAGAACAACAAATATACAAAACAAATCCAAATATACAAAACAAATTCTGAAAGTGAATCATTCTAACATAACGATAATGACAAAACAAAATGACTTTTATCAATGAATGAATCCAAAACTAAAAATGTTTTCTTTTGTGCACATCTCTACTGTGTGTGTCTACACTAGTGTGCCTGGTGAGGGCTGGAGTGCTTAGGATTGAGCCATAAGAGTTTTTGCTGCTGGAGAATGGAGTGGTACAGACCTGTTGCCTGTGTGTGTCTGCGTCTACCCCAGTCAAAGCTACCGAGGACAAGAAAGCTGGAGCTGAGCCTACAGGTCCTGATAGCTACTGGGCCTGCTTTCCTGAGGACTGCAGTACTGACAAGCTCTCAGGACAAGACTCATGTGTGCCGGGATCAATGAGCAGAATTAACTGTGCTTATCCCATCACTGTCCACAGTTTAATGCCAGTAAAGGCTGCCATTACTTAGCAGCATTACAGTCCTCCACTGCATACAGTTTAAAGATACAGTAACATGTGCACCACCGTACAAACAGGACCCGATGTTAAGTGCTTTTAATTCCAATAATCAGGAGTCGGGTTCTTTACTGCCAACCCCAGGGGTACCCCTCTCAAGAGCGTGTACACCCACCCATTCCTAAGGGTATATGCACAGAGTGCACTTTGCAAACACTTTATGACTGCTATTACCGAGAGTTACTATGAGATTTTTTTTTTTTTTGGTGCCATTTATGTTCTTTATGGTTTATGCTCTTCTTTATCAATGATGTGTATTCCAGTTTAATTTGGTCCAACCTTATTGCGTTTTAAGTTAATTGCCATAGTTGAGGCTAGTATTCCTGTCAGTTAATCTAACGCATTCTAACATATTTTCTGACCTGTTTATTAGTTTGTGCATTGTGTTTACCCTACCTTGCCATAATTCAATATGGGGGTACTAACAACAAAAACATCAGAATATTTATTTATTGAGTAGCCAATTACCCAAATATTTCATTATTTGTCTAAGATCGACAAATCGGGTGACACTGTGCAAGGTCACCTGATTGTGGCAGGCATAGGATCCCTTTTGGAGAGATTAGGCGAATGGGCGGATGTGCACTTACAGCCCCTGGTTGCATGCATGCCAGTCTTTTTTTTTAATTATATTTTTATTGGATTATCAAGAAAGGAATTGTTACAGAGCGTACAAACATCTGAAGTGTAAAAAAAAGTACAATGGTACAAGTAGAAATGTCCACATATAAAGAGCACAGGTGTGGTCTGTATGGCATACCAGGAAATAGGAACAACTCGTAGGTATAAACAAGAAACAAAACAGAGGTCATATATAAAGATAAGAGCAAATTTAGGGTATACAAGCAGGAGCAGGAAGCTCTAAGGGGTACCAATCTGTATGTATCAGGGGGTGATGGGTGGGAGATCAACAGAGGATAATACAGTTTATGATGTAACGGTTGGCAAAGGGGTTCCATATTCCGATTGATCCGAAGGTTCCCAAATTTTTTAAATTGGGGAATGTTATTATGCACAGAGGCCGTTGGGTATTCCATCCTTCGTATCTCAGCTACCAATTGTATAAATCTGGACCACGGGGGAGGCGTGTTGGATAACCAGCACAATGGAATGAGCCTCTTGGCAGCTAGAAGGATATATGAAATCAGCCGATTGTCTTTTTTAGTAATACCTGAGAAAGGAAGGCCCAAAAGATAATTTAGGGGATCAAGCGGAAGGGACACATCCACCACCTTCTGTATCAATAGCATCACCTCATGCCAAAAAGGTTGAATCATAGAACATTGCCAGATGTGAAACAATGAGCCTACATCAGTCCCACAATGCCAGCAGTGTGCCGGGACCGATGAGTCATATTTGTGAATGACTTCAGGGGTTTTATACCAAAACATGAAAATCTTGATGGATGTTTCCCTCTGGAGTATACATTTTGAGGATTTAAAAGTAGAAGACCAGATCCTATCCCACAACTGGGAGCCAATAGGTCTACCTATCAGGTGAGTCCATCTCCTCATATATAGATGGGTGGTCTCAGTGAGAGGGGTTGACTCGTGGAGGATATGGTCGATAGAGGATATTAGATGTAGTTGATGGGGACCCTGAGCGCATAGGTATTCAAAGGGGGTGGGTTTATCTAGAGTCAGGACTGGGGACGGGGAATGGAAGAAATGCCTGATCTGTAAATAGAAATGAAAAAAGTGGGAGGGGATATCAAATTTCTCACCTAGAGTGTCATGCTTGCCAGTCTTTATCCATGATACTGGCACTGTTTTAGCCCATATTTCCTCATTAAAGTGGTGATCTAGTTTTATGTGGGTAACCGTGGATGTCAGTGCACTCTATTCTTTTATACCGCAAGAGCTTAGTGTAGAGGCAGTCAAATACCATCTTAACAAGTATAGCAATTATCCTTCTTCCCTGCAGGAATTTATCACCATATCTGTGAAGTTTTTACTCACATATAACTTTTCCCTTTTTGACAATGTATATTACCTGCAGTGTTGTTGAGCCTCCATGGGAGCGAGATTTTCACCCTCCATGGCGAACCTATACATGGGATGGTGGGAGTAGCACTTTCTTTTTACTTCTGAGAACTCCTTTAGGGACAGTATACTCTGGTATGGTCGTTACATTGATGACCTCCTGATGGTGTGGCGTGGAACACCTTTTCTGAGTTTATTAATTATGTTAATGGAAATGCTTTAAAACTCTGGTTTTAATGTGACAGTCATACCAATATAATACACTTCTTGGACATTACTCTGGAGGGCAATGCAGTTACTGGTGAAATTTCTTCCCTTACTTATCATAAACCATGCTCAGGGAATACCACTTTACAAGCCACTAGCTGTCATTTGCTCCTCACCATTAGGTCCATTCCAGTGGGGGAATTCACAAGAGCCCAGAGGAATTGTTCTACGGATTCTTATTATGAGAGGGAATGTAAAATGATCACCACATGACTTAGACAATGAGGCTTCCCTGACTGGTCCATAGAAAGGGGCAGAAAAATTGCAGATAAAAAAGATGGGGGGACTCTTCTGAATTCAACCAGTAATTATTCCAGTAGAAGGAAGAGAACACAACAAGTTTTAACATATGACAGCATGGTCACTTTTGTTACTGGCTTCTCATCTGAATATAAAAGAATAGTTAGAATCATTAGAAGGAACCTACCTATCCTATATTCAGATAAGGCTTTCCTCCCTATCCTACATTGAGGATGTATGTTTGTCAGTCGTAGGGCTCCAACTTTAGGATGTCTCTTGTCTCCCAGTCTCTTTTCATCAGATACTCATCCAATCCCCACCTGGCTTCATACTTAAGGCTCTTTTTCATGTGGTCACATGTCTTGCATATATTGCCACTTGAATGCTCGCTCCAAAGTTTTTAAATCTTTAGTTACTGGGGAGCAGTTTTCTATCAAGCATTATATAAATTGCAATACAACCTATGTGGTAGGATGCAAAACATGTTGTTTACAATATGTAGGCTGCACAATGCGTTCCCTAAGGAGTAGAATTTCTGAACCTTTCTGTGATTCATTGAATCCCAATGCCAACGCAAACTCAAATGTATCTAAACATTTTAAACAACAGCATTTGGGAGATATGAGAGGTCTTGGCTTCTATGGGATGGGAGAATGTATACCTCATGCTATAAGAGGAGGAGATCGTCATCAGAAACTACTAGCCAGAGAGGCTTGGTAGATATTTAGACCAGAGTTCCACACGGTCTTAACTTATTTCCTGTATGCTAACGTAGTATGGTAATATAATAACACTTCATTTATAACCAGGTGTGCCGGAGAGGGCAGAGTGGTTCACAGAGTTGTGGCAGAACCAAAAACCCATCATACCAAGTGGTTCCTGTGGGGTGGGGGTGGGGTGTAAGTGCCAAATCAGCTTCAAGAAACTTAGACAATTGCCAATTTTCAATCTGCGTAGCACCTTACTTCAGGCTGTTCAAGATCTCTGGAGGGGAATAATGTGAAGCTGAGGTGAGGATCAGCTCCGAAACTGTGCAACTTCCTTTGTGCAGACATAAACTACAAGGACACAAGATGGACAACAACCTTTAGCAACAGACACCATAGTTGTTAACAGATCTGAAGATTTACAGATGTCTGAATCAAAAAGTGACAGTGCAGTGTAGCTCAACATTATCAGAAATGATAGATCGTGTTCAAAATATCAGTACAAAGAGCAATGTGGAAAGAGCAACATGGTTGTGCATAGAACAGTCAGCTTTATGTTTACTGAAGTCACATCAATGAAAGATGAATTCAGGTCGCAATTACTGCATTTTGTAGTTGAATAGCCCATCATGTGTCTGTGCCCACTCTCTCACACTCTACTGAATAACACTACAGATCGTTCAAGAGCAGAGCATCATGGAAAATGTACTTTCTTATCGTACATCATGGGACACAGAGCCATAGTAGTTACTATGTGGGTTATAGGCCACCTTCAGGTGATGGACACTGGCACACCCTAAGACAAAAAGTGAACTCCCTATATAACCCCTCCCAATACTGGGAGTACCTCAGTTTTTTCGCCAGTGTCTAAGGTGTTGGTCACGAGTAAAGATGTGCTGTGCTGAGCTCCACTGGAGCAATCCTTGCTGGGGCTAGCCATGCAGCGGGATCCATTCAAAGTGTCTTTTTGGCCGAATTGAATGGTGCCCGGGCCTCATATCCGAAGAAACGAGGTCTTGCCTGTAACGCTTCTCTTTTTAGAGAGCTGGACCCCGGGATCCAGTACTTTTTGGTATTAAGGCCATAACGTTTTTACTGGCGGTGGTGCTATTACAGGTCCAAGATTGTGGGTTTCCTCGAGGATCCCCAGCTCCTGAATGTGTAACGGAACCCACCATGAAGGGCGAAGATTGGGTCTGTTGGTTTACCACAGAAAACCCTGCGCGCGGGAAAGGGCTCTTTTAAAAAAAGAGGGGAAGGGCCGTAGGTGATGGGGGGGCTTAGCGCGACGTTGGAGTCCTCCAACATCCAGCATGGGAAGGTATGATTTAAAAGGCACCATTTGTGCTGTTACATGCTGCAGGAGGGACACAAAAGCAAAGGTGGCATATAAGAGGTTTGGTGACACAGGCATTTCTTTTGACACATTTACTACTGCATCAGGCTGAACATTAATAGCGGCGACAGGGCTGGACTATTGCTCAAGCAGTAGATGCATTCCTTCTGGTAGCACCTCTGCTTTGTGCATCGGGCTATGGTCGGAAGGGGGGTGAAAAACAACTCAAAAAAGGGCCCTAAAAGGACCACTACAGTCACATGGAAGCCTAGAACCATCACAAAAAAGATGGCATCCTCCCCTAAGAGTAATATGGCTGGTCAGAGTGAGCCATCAGGAGGGGCAAGTGTTGCAGCTGCTCTTAACACTGCAGCCCCTATGTATATTATTAAGGAGGTTTTTTCTTCAACCATTTTATGCTGGGAGCAAAAAATTGATGCTTTAATTGCATCCCAAAGTGGGACTAAGCGTAGCAGGTCCCCGTCCATTGCTCAGGACCTTCTTGCTGAGGAACGAGGAGCAAGAGATGATGAATTCCTTTTAAATGACCAGAAAGAGGCTGAAGTCTCCTCTTCTGAAGAACCTGATATGGAAGTGTCAGGTTCGCAGGAGAGATTGTTGCTACAGTCTCTCACTGAATTGGTCCGCTCCACATTTTTATTGCCAATAATGCAGTCAGTCGATGAGTCCACTTCTGGTTTGGGCTCATTAAAGCCTCCCCAATCTGTTCGTCCTTTTCCTATCCATTCATGGCTAAGGAAGCTAATGTATTCTGAGTTGGAGCACCCAGATAAACAGTTTTTTCCTTCAAAAAAGTTTTCAATACTTTATCCTATGGAGGAAGAGTTTTATAAGAAATGGGGAATTCCAGCAATTGATGCTGCTATATTATCTGTAAATAAAAATCTGACTTGTCCGGTAGACAATGCTCATATGCTAAAGGATCCAACGGATAAAAAGTTGGAGTTCCTTTTTAAAAACTATATTATGCTGGCAGGTTCAGTCACTCAACCTGCACTGGCAGCGATTGGAGTATCTCAGCCCTTAAAGGACCAGTTTATAGAGGTAGTCAAAGTTATTCCTGATCAGCAGTCCCAGGAGTTGGCCGGGATATCAGAAGCGTTGTGTTTCACAGTAGACGCTATGAAAGATTCTATTCACAGACCTCACGGCCCATGCTAGGGCTGGTACATGTGCGTAGAATCCTATGATTCAAAAATTGGTCAGCCGAAGCGCCATGCAAAAAGCTCTTGGCCAGTTTCCCTTTTAATGGTGAACGGTTGTTTGGAGACGATCTGGATAAGTATATCCAAAGAATTTCTAACGGGAAAAGTTCCCTTTTGCTGGTTAAAAAGAAGTTTAAGCATTTTTCTTTTAAACGTGCTTCTTCTCCAGTGCCAGGGGCATCAGCCTCCAGGCAGTCTTGACGGCCTCCACCATCAGGTTCAAGAGGTAAACCTTAGGGTCAGTCCCAGGCCCAAAAAAGGACCTGGGGGAAGAAACCCACAAAACAGAATTCTAAAGCCTCCTTATGAAGGTGCGCCCCCGCTCGCTCGAGTGGGGGGAAGTTCTGAGAGTTTCCACCTCCTCGTTTTCTCAGATCAATTGTTCCCAGAGATCCAGTGAAAAAGAAGTCTCTCTTTCTAGCCTTGGATCATCTCTTGTCTCAAAGAGTAATATCGATGGTCCCACTGGAAGAGCAAGGTTTGGGGTTTTATTTAAACCTGTTCACGGTGCTAAAACCAAGTGGGGATGTCAGACCCATTTTAGATCTCAAAGATCTAAACCGGATTTTGAATATCCGGTCTTTTCGCATGGAGTCAATCCGATCAGTAGTCTCCATCCTAAAAGGGGGAGAACTTCTGGCGTCAATCGACATAAAGGATGCTTATCTCCATGTGCCGGTTTTCCCCGCTCACCAGTAATTTCTAGGCTTCGAGTTAAAAGATCTTCATTTCCAGTTTGTAGCTCTGCCTTTCGGTCTAGCTACTGTACCTCAAGTATTTACAAAGGTCCTAGCTCCTCCTTTAGCCAGGCTAAGGGCTCAAGGTATAACAATACTAGCCTACTTAGATAATCTACTCTTGATAGATGAATCGGTAGCCCGCCTAAACCAAACTTTGGTCACCGCAGTCAGCTACCTGGAATGCCTAGGCTGGATTCTCAACCTAGAGAAATCCTCCTTAAAACCATCAAGGAGATTGCTGTACTTGGGACTGATCATAGATACAGCTCAGAAGACGGTGTTCTTGCCTCAGGAAAGGATCAGTTCCATAAAGGAACCAATTCAATTGGTCAAGACAAAGAAGAATCCTTCTATTCGACTTTGCATGAAATTGTTGGGAAAGATGGTGGCTTCTTTCGAGGCCATTCCTTATGCTCAGTTTCATTCAAGACTGCTGCAAAACAGTATCCTGTCAACTTGGAACAATAAGGTCCAAGCTCTGGACTTCCCAATGCGTTTATCCCCCAATGTGCGTCAGAGTCTCAATTGGTGGCTGATATCCAAGAATCTTCAAAAAGGAAAATCCTTTCTAGCGATTACAAGAAAGGTGGTAACAACAGATGCCAGCCTTCTGGGCTGAGGATCGGTCCTGGAAGAAACGTCTGTCCAGGGTAAATGGTCCAAATCAGAGATGACCTTGCCCATCAATATTCTAGAGATTCGGGCAGTGCGCCTGGCCCTGGAGGCCTGAACGCCCAGACTACGGAATTGTCCTGTCAGAATCCAATCCAACAATGCCACAATGGTGGCCTATATCAATCACCAAGGGGGCACGAGGAGTCGTGAGGCCCAGAAAGAGGTGAATCATATTCTTTCTTGGGCAGAAAACAACATTCCTTGCCTATCAGCAATCTTCATTCCAGCGATAGAGAATTGGCAGGCGGACTACTTAAGTCGCCAACAATTGTTCCCGGGAGAATGGTCCCTTCATCCAGACATATTTCTCTCAATATGTCAGAAATGGAGAGTTCCGGACGTGGATCTGTTTGCGTCAAGGTTCAACAACAAGATCGACAACTTTGTGTCAAGGACAAGGGATCCGATGGCATACGGAACAGAAGCCTTGGTCCTTCCCTGGGATCAGTTTTCACTGATCTATGCGTTCCCTCCTGTTCAGCTGCTTCCACATCTTCTTCGCAGGATCAAGCAAGAAGGGAAGGAGGTGATTCTGGTGGCCCCAGCATGGCCCGGGAGATCTTGGTTTGCTGAGAGCATAAAGATGGCGGTAGGGGACCCTTGGACCCTACCACTGTGGCCAGACCTTCTCTCGCAAGGTCCGGTATTCCATCCTACCTTACAAATGCTAAATTTAACGTTTTGGCGATTGGAACCCACGTTCAAAAAGACCATGGGCTGCCAGCTTCAGTCATTTCTACTTTGGTTAATGCTAGGAAGCCGGCCTCCGGAGTCATATACTATAGAGTCTGAAAGGCATATGTCTCCTGGTGTGAATCCAGGGGTTGGCACCCCAGAAAGAATGTCATAGGTAGGATCCTTGAATTCCTACAGATGGGATTAGAAATGAAGCTGGCCTTGAGTACTATCAAGGGCCAGGTGTCAGCCATATCGGTATTGTTTCAACTACCACTTGCTTCACACTCTCTGGTTCGTAACTTTATTCAGGGGGTAATGCAGATTAATCCCCCCGTTAAATCACCCCTGAACCCTTGGGACTTAAATTGAGTCCTGCCGGCTTTACAAAAACAGCCTTTTGAGCCAATTCAAGATATTCCCTTGGTCCTCTTGACGAGGAAAATAATTTTCTTGGTTGCCATATCTTCTGCAAGAAGAGTATCAGAGTTGGCTGCTCTTTCTTGTAAAGAGCCATATTTGATTATTCATAAGGATAAGGTTGTATTGCGGCCTCATCTTAATTTCCTACCGAGGGTAGTGTCAGGTTTTCATTTAAACCAGGATATTGTTCTGCCTTCATTTTTTCCAGAACCTGGTTCTATGGAAGAAAAGTCACTACATTCTCTTGATGTGGTGAGAGCAGTCAAAGTCTATTTGAAAATGACCACTCAGATTCGTAAAACAGATGTTTTGTTTGTATTGCCAGACGGTCCTAAAAGAGGACAGGCAGCATTGAAATCTACTATTTCTAAATGGATTCGTCATGTGATTGTTCAAGCTTATGGTTTAAAAAGGAAAATTCCTCCTTTTCATAATAAAGCGCACTCCACCAGGGCTGTTAGTGCTTCTTGGGCAGTGCATCACCAAGCCTCCATGGCTCAGATCTGCAAGGCCGCAACTTGGTCTTCAGTCCATACATTTACCAAATTCTATCAAGTAGATGTAAAAGGTCATGAGGATATCGCCTTTGGGTGTAGTGTACTGCAGGCTGCAGTATAAGTCCTCTAGTCTCTTGGTGTCCTACTTTTGTTGTGTCTCCCTCCCTTCAGTTGGCATTGCTATGGGACATCCCACATAGTAACTACTATGGCTCTGTGTCCCGTCATGTACGATAAGAAAATAGGATTTTTTAACAGCTCACCTGTAAAATCCCTTTCTTTGAAGTACATCACGGGACACAGAGGTCCCTCCCTTCTTGGTATACAGGTGTTTTTCTTTGCTACAAAACGAAGGTACTCCCAGTCTTAGTGTCCATCACCTGAAGGTGGCCTATAACCCACATAGTAACTACTATGGCTCTGTGTCACGTGATGTACTTCAAAGAAAAGGATTTTACAGGTAAACTGTTATAAAAATCCTTTTTTTAAGTTGTTCTAAGGTATTTTTCATCATATGTCCATTTTGCACACAAAACATGCATAATGGAGGTTAGACATGCTCCTAGAAACTGTTATAAATAACATGGGAAGTTATAATTTGTGTCCAACACATGGGTGCTTGACTCTAAGGCCTAGTACTGTTCTCTAGAGCAGTGTTTTTCAACTCCAGTCCTCAAGGCGCCCCAACAGGTCATGTTTTCAGGATTTCCCTCAGATGAAACGGCTGTGGTAATTACTAAGGCAGTGAAACTGATCAAATCACCTATGCAAAATTATTGGAAGCCTGAAAATATGACCTGTTGGAGCGCCTTGAGGACTGGAGTTGAAAAACACTGCTCTAGAGCACTGATTCTCAACCACCAGGACATGGCCCACTGCCCTGCCATGGCCTCCCTCCTACTGGACTCCCAGACAGCTGCAGATTCCTTAACCTCCCACAGAGCCCCCCAGCTCCCATAGGGCCTCCCAAAACTCCATAGTGAACCATACTGCACCACAGCCCCCACAATGCCTCCAACCTCCCACAATGCCACCCAGCCCCCCATAGTGCCCCCCCAGCCTCTTACAGAGTCCCCAAATCCACCCCCAAATATGCCTCCAATTTCCAACAGTGTCTTACAACCTCCCATAGTGCCTCCCAGACCCTGTGGCACTCTCCAACCTCCTACGGTGCCCCTGCAAAGGCCCCAGCCTCTTGGAGAGACCCCCAGCCCCTCCAGAGACCAAATCCCTAACAGTATTTTCAGCCCCCTCCAGAAATCTCATGCCTTTCAAGTCTTCTACAGAATCCCCTAGCCCACTCTATAAATCCCATCCCCCACAGTGACACCTAGCTCTATCCAGAGCTGTTCAGCATTTTAAGACATATTTTGCATTCCTATATTTTTATTGTGTAAGTATAAACTTTTTTATTACTTTTGGGGTATGGAAAGTTTTGAAAGAATTTAGCAGGCCCTGGTCTTGAGGATAAGTCAGTATTTTTTTGTAGCAGAAAAGCAGAGCTTTGGTGGCATTGGTCTTGGTTCTACCATTACTTAGTTGCCCAGACATCTGTAATTTATGGAGACATATTTTAAGCAATACACCATTGTACAAGAAAAAATATCTGATCCATGTGATGTGCTGTGAATGTGCTCTGAAGCTGTGTACAAGTAATCATTGCCAGAGCATAGCCCTAACCATGTAAAGTCTGCAGGCGTTTAACAACTGCTACAAATGTCGAACTTTTTCTTAGTATTACCCATTTTTTTGGATTAGGAGCAAATAACGTGACTGAATTTACTATGTGTTCCAACTGGCTGGATTTCTTGATGTGTCTCAAGGAGTAAGTAAATCTAGATTTAGCCTCAGAATGAGGTGGGCTTTCTGCAACTGTGTATGAATTATGGGCAATCGGCAGCTGTTTTTTGGCAAATGACTTATTATATATAAAGTGAACTAATGCTTCAAGAATTATGTAAAGCTGATTAAACATTTATGGACTTATTTTAGGATTTGTCACTTTAATCATGTTTTTCTTGTTTCCTTTCGTGTTATTCAGATTACTTGCCAACCAACAATTGTGCATAATTTCTAATTAGAAAGGAAGAAAACAAAACTGTTTTGATTGTGATCAACTGTAGCATTCATGTATATGCTATAATGAACCAAATCATTATTTATAAAGTGGTCGTCATCTATAAGGAAATGAAGATATAGTAGATATGGCCACTTGTTAAAGTGTTTGTTACCCTAAAGAAAAAACAATTGGATCCTTTAACCACTTCAGCCCCAGAAGATTTGGCTGCTCAATGACCAGAGCACTTTTTACAATTTGGCACTGTGCTGCTTTAACTGGTAATTGTGCGGTCATGCAATGCTGTACCCAAACAAAATTTGCGTCCTTTTTTCCCACAAATATAGCTTTCTTTTGATGGTATTTTAATGCCTCTGCGATTTTTATTTTTTTTGCGAAATATACGTAAAAAGACAGAAAATTTTGAAAAAAAAAGATATTTTCTACTTTTTGTTATAAAAAAAAATCCAATAAACTCAATTTTAGTCATACATTTAGGCCAAAATGTATTCAGAAACATGTCTTTGGTAACAAAAAAAATGTCAATAAGCGTATAGTTATTGGTTTGCGCAAACGTTATAGCGTCTACAAACTAGGGTACATTTTCTGGAATTTACGCAGCTTTTAGTTTATGACTGCCTATCTCATTTCTTGAGGTGCTAAAATGGCAGGGCAGTACAAACTAGTATAAACTACCACATGCATGGCAGACCCAACCCCCCCTGTGTCCTGAGTTGGAAAAGGGTTTTTTGGGATAGTCCAGCCCCCCTCCCCAGATCAATTTGTTGACCTTCCTTTGGAAAGATTTCAGATGATCTCTCATGTGTTAAATGGGATGGCTCTGAATAGGTAGAACAGTCTGGGGAGGAGAGTCATTTTTATGGAGTGAATTCTCCCTAGCCAAGAAAGTTCCCCCCTAGCCCAATTCTTCAGGTTAGACTCAAGTTTCTGGTATATGGGTGGAAAGTTTGATGAATACAAGTGTTCTATTTTAGTGGTGAGATTAATCCCCAAGTATTCTATGGAGGAGTCACTACACTTGAACTCAAAGGTGCTTTGTAGTGTTGCTACTGTGTCCAGGTTGAGGGAGATGTTGAGAGTGTGGGATTTAGTGTAGTTTACCCGTATGCCCGAGGCCGCTGTAAAGTTGTTCAGTTCTTTGCAGAGGTTTGGAAGGGACGTAATTGGCGAAGTTATTAATAGCAGCATGTCGTCGGCGAACAGGCCGCAATTATGGGTTTGAGACCCACAGGTTTCAACTCGTGTTGAAACGTATTGCTATTGCCAATGTTTCAATTGCGATGGCAAAGATTAAAGGGGACAGAGGGCATCTCTGTCTGGTGCCCTTAGCAATACTGAGGGGTTTTGAGCAATGACCTTGGAGGCGAATAATAGCTTTCGGGGTGGAGTAGAGGGAGTGGAGAATCCCCATGAAGCTCTGGCCAAATCCCTAATGCTTCATGAGGGTGAAAATATAAGGCCATTCAACCGAGTCGAAAGCCTTGTGTAGATCGAGGGATAGGAGCATTCCCTCTTGTTTGGGGCCTTTGTCCCAGCTAGACTATAGAAAGGAGACAATGTCAATGGTCCTTCTGATTTGGTCTGACCCCTGTCTACCCAGGAGAAACCCTACTTGGTCTTTATGAACATATCGGTTAATAAAGGAGGCTAAGGGATTGGCAAGGATTTTTGTTAATATCCTAATGTCATTATTTATGAAGGAGATAGGTCTATAGTTCTCCACTTCCTCTTGGTTTTTGTTTGCTTTGGGGATCACTGTTATGTAGGCAGCAAAACATTGCATTAAAACATTTTGCCATGTAAGGGGCCAAAGTGTCAGCAAAAGCTTTATAATATGGCACTGAGAGTCCATCAGGTCCCGGGGCTGAACCTTTCTTAAGGCTTTTAATGACTTCCATTCTCTCCTCAACTGAAAAGGCTGCCTTCATTGTATCTTTATGTTCAGTGGATAGGGTTGGTATCAGAAGGTCTTGGATGAATCTGGAGATCGTTGGGCCCTTGTCTGTGGGGATCGTGCTGTAGAGCTTGGTGTAAAATTCATGGAAGGCCTCAAGTATTTTGTTTGGGTTGGCTGTTGGGGGTTGTCCAGCTACTCTGATTTTGGGAAGGGTGTATGTGTGTGGTACCGTGGTGAGAGATTAGAGGCTAACATAGGGCCGATTTTATCTTTCTGTGAATGGAATTTTGCTCCGCTCCAGGGGATGTGTTTCTCCGCTTTTACTGTTAGTGCCAAGTTGAGCTCTGGCAGTGTCCAATTGTTCCGCTAAGGCCTTAGAGGGACATTTTTTGTGTTTAGTTTTTAGGGTGGCAAATGTCAATCTGTCGCTCTTTCTTGATCTGGGTTGCTAGTCGGATAATTTTACCTCTAATGGTGACTTTGTGGGCTGCCCACAGAATTTCAGTGGAGATGTTATCCACATTGTTTAGATGGAAATATTCCTTAAGGGAGTCATCTATTTCTTTGATTTGAAGGGGTCGCTAAGGAGCGATTCATTTAGTCACCAGTATATTCCCGGTGTCCTGGTAAGGGTGTTTTGTAGGGAAAGGAGGACCAGCGAGTGGTCTGACCAGACAGTGTCTATGAAGGTCGCTTTATGTGTCGAGGGAATGAGGTTGGAGGGCACCAGGATATGATCGATCCTGGCATAGGACTGGTGGGGGGAGGAATAATACGTGTAGTCCCTTTTCATGGGGTTCAGTTCCCTCCAAATGTCGACTAGGTCATGGGAGTGAAGGATTCTTGCTATGTTGAGACTCACCTTAGTGGGACGTGTCAGCTGGGCCTTGAGGGGCTTTGTCTTGTCAAGCCCCTGGTCGAAAGCAACATTTGAGTCCCCTCCAAAGATGACCTTGCCCTCGAGGAGGGGGTTCAGGGTTTTGAGGAGAGCTTGAAAGAATTTAGTTTGTCCCTTATTAGGGGCATAGTAGGAAATTATAGAGTATAGTCTTCCCTCGATTGATCCTTTGACAAGGATGAATCTACCCATTGGGTCTCTGTAGTCAGAGATGTGGGAAAATTTGCTATTCTTCAAGAATAGAATTGCTACCCCCTTTGTTTTGTTGGCTGCGTTCGCGAGGTAAAATGTCGGGTAGCATGAGTGGAGGAATTTGGGGTTGTATTGAGCCGGAAAGTGTGTCTCTTGGAGCAAGACTATGTCTATTTTGAGGGAGCAATAGTTTTCAAATGCTATTCTCCATTTCCTGAGGGAATTTAGTCCCTGAGCATTGTGCGAAGCCACTCTGAGATCCGTCCCTGTTGTGTTTGAGTTAGCCATGAGAACAGAGGGGTGGAAAGCTACCGAGGCTACGTCACTTACCCTTTGCCGTCTTCTTCCGCTGGGGTTAGAGTTGAGTGTGGGGTGGGTCTCGATCCGAGTCTGGAACACGGTACAGATCACAACCTGTTGATTGGTTTAAGAAAGAGAAAGGGTTTGAAAAGAGAAAGGGGGGAGAGCAAGCAAAACAAAAATAGGCATCTTCTAAGAAGACCAATGGTGTCTGGCATGGAATACTCCTGCCAAACACCTACCAATAAACATTGGCTGCCCCTAAAAGAGGGCCGATGACCCATTCTGCAGAAACAGGGGATCTGCTTCTATGGGATGGGTAGAGGTGCAAGGGGGTCACCCCGGACCCTTGCATCAGTGTAGAACCGTAACATTTAACAAACACAGCTAAAAGTAACTTGTCTAACATTGGGTAGAGAAAAATGAACATAAGATAATCTGAAAAGCTTATGTGGGGGGTTAACCCCAGGGATCTCCTCCCGGCCTCCCTGCCTCCCGAAAAAGGGGTGGAACCCCCATGGATATTAGGCTGTGCTCAAGCCCTGTGGTTGCCTGTTACAGGCCTCCAGAGTCGATTATGCCCTAGGTCCCTTAGTTAGAGTGGACCTCGGTTTCCCGGACTCCCTGTGAATGTTCTTGAGGGAGGGTGGAAACTCTGCATATTAGGGCCCTGATCCGACCATTATCTAAGTCCCTGAAAGATACATCATGACCTAAAGTGCATTCAGGACATTTAGAGGTGCATAAAGGAGAGTCTCTCCATCATGTCCTTTGGGTTCCTTGTCATCAAGGACATATAGGTCTTCAAGGACATAGGATATAGAACTTGGAGGTTAAACAACAGGGGCCAACAATTCGGCAACCTGGGTAAGGAGCGCGTGGGTCCATCAACAGAAGGGACTGCTGTCCCGGTGAAGATTGCCCAAGTGAGGCCAGGATGTTGATAGACTCCGTCTGCTGTCTTATAGAGCTCTGCCATCCTTGTATTTCTTGGTCCTCCCTTTGTTCCAGAGAGGAGAGACTGGGCTTGCTGGGGGGGTTGCTTAGATGATCCCGCCTATGCTGTGGAGAAGTCCACGGTCGCTTCCTGTGATATTAGCTTGAGGTGTAGGAAGAGTTTCTCGCCTTCTGCTAGGTTTGAGAAGGAGTGTGCCTTACCCTGGATTGAGAATTCCATCGCAAAAGGGAAGGCCTAGCGATACTTAATGTCCTGTTGAGAGAGGACTGTTAGGAGTGGTTTGAGAGTTCTCCGTTTTTGGATGGTAGATGGGGAGAGGTCCGCAAAGATTTGTATTTGGTGCCCTTGGCACATCACTTTCGACTTGATGCGTGATTGTCTCATGACCTCTTCCTTTGTGGCGTAGAAGTATGGCTTCACAATGACATCCCTTGGGGAACCATCTTTTCTGGGGGGTCCTAGGGCCCTGTGAGCTCTGTCCAGCTCTAGGCGGTGAGGGGTTGTGCTGAGTATTAGCTCCTTGATAAGGTCCTGTACAGCTGGGGGAACAGGATTGTTTCAGGAAGGCCTCAGATTCTGAAGTTATATCTTCTGGACCTGTTCTTAAGGTCATCAATCCTGGAAAGGACAGTATCTAGCTGGTCCTGAAGGACCTGGATATGTGCTGCATTCTGATTGATTCTGGATACCGTAATGTGCAGTTTATTTTCTATGGCTTCCATTCTGGATCCAAAGTTAGCAAAATCAGATTTGATGTCTCTGGTGATTTGGGCTGCTGTGTTGGCCAGTCCCCTCTCTAGAAGGTCAGAGAGTTTGAGGAATAAGTCTGCCTTCGATGTGGACAGGTCATGGTCAGGCATACCATGGGATGGGGTTGCTTGGAGGTGGTGTAGTGAAGGCTCAGCAGGGGACATGATGTAATCCTCCATAGCGTGGCCCAGCAGGGACTCTGTGAATGCTGGAGAAGGAGCCGGGGGGGGCTGTGGGCTGCCTTGGGCCACTTGGGAGTAGGTGAGGGTTGCTGGGGCTAAAACTTGCCTCTGTTCCTGTGTCCTCTCCCCATGGCTCCATGTGGCTGGGCTGCAGTGGTGGCGGCGGCCATCTTGGTACACCCATCTTTCCCTGCCTTGTCAAATTGCGGCCCGAGATCCCATTTGACGGGGGTCCGGAAATCCAGGGGTGCTCCCGGGGGTCTCCTGGTTCAGGATGATGCATTGCCGGCTGTCTCAGGGGGTTGTAGTGTGGGCTGTGTGCCTCGTGGGTCCGTGGTGATCCTGAGCTCCAGGCTCAGGGCACTGCCGAGCTTCCAGTTTCTTTGGCCATAGAGATGATTGAAGCCATTCTGGTCTCCGATCAGCTCTATGGTCAGCTGGCGGAACCACCGGCTGCATTCTTGGGTTCCCTGTTGCGACAGGAGAGCCAGAGAAAACACAATGGAAGACGGTGGGAGGGGGGGCGTTCCCCCACTGCTTGTAAAAGCAGTCTAGAGGCTAATTAGCCACTAGGATTGCTTTTACATGAAAGCTGACCTCTGGCTAAAAAGAATGATCCCAAGATGATACCTAAACCTGCAGGCAACCACTCAAAGTCCAGCAACATACCAGTATGTTGCTGGCCTTTGTTGGGCATATATTGTAATGTTCTTTTTTTGATGCAGTCTGTGGGCTGAACGAAAAAAGAGATTAATCGGTGGGTATGCCCACCATTATAACACTGCCCTTCATCCACCCACTTCTAATGATGGGCATACGTGCACCATTTTTTCTTGCTGTGGTTGTGAAATCACCTCCTACATCGCTGGAGTCGCTGATTTACGTATCGTGAGAGCAAATGCTGTTGCTGTCAAGATAAATAAATCAGTGCTGCAGCTGAATGGCATACCTGCTAAGCAAATGATGGTTAACAATAAAACAAAGTAACATTACAGTATAACAGTAAGACATACCATACCTGCAAAGCAAATACAGTAAAAAACATAGTAAAAATAAAACATTAACATTCTAAAATACAGTAAAATAGAGAGAGAACAATAGATATAGCACAATAGAGAGCGAACAATAGAGTGGACAATAGAGAGCGAACATAAGAGGGAGAACAAGAGAGAGAGAAGAAAAATAAAACCACAACTATTTTGTCTTTTTTATTTTTTGTGTTTTTGTGGGGTTTTTTTGCACTTTTATATAAACTGTAAACATTCCAGATTAGGGGCTCTCTCAAAATGTGATGGCCATCTCATCTTTCGAGACCCTGTGTAAGTGTGCCCTAGGACTGTGCAATGCTGTACCCTACATTAATACTCCACTAGGCGGTGGTAGCGTTTGAAACAGTCACCGATGCAGAGACCAGGTCGGTCAGGACAGGAGGGACAATAAAAGTGGGTGTCACGCCTAAATCCGCATTTTCTGCAGAAACCACATCTTCTTTGGGGATTTCTTTGGGTAGGGGTACCAGGGAGGACATACGGAAAATGCCTCTCATGCAGCTGGCTCACTGCATTTACGTTGGGAAAGTGGGCCACAGAACCGTCTGGAAACAGAAGGGCTGTGATGATCTCTTCCTGGAATTTAAGGAAGGATCCAGTTTGTCCTGAAACTTTGTATAGCACATAAGCATTTAGCAGAGCCAATTGGAATAAATATACAGACACTTTTTTGTACCAGCGTCTGGCCTTATGGGCAATTAGGTACGGCGCCAACAACTGGTCGTTGCAGTCCACCCCTCCCATGTTAAGGTTGTATTCATGGACAGAGAGGGGTTTCACCACAACAGCAGTCATCGTAGGAATTTGGACTGTGGTATCTGTGTGAAGGGAGGACAGAATGAAAACATTCAGTGTATCCCTCCACTTCACTGCTAACAAATGATTACATTTAAAGCAGGCTCTCTCCCCCTGTCTAAGTCAGGATTCTACAAGCCGTTGGGAGAAGCCCTGACCATTAGATCGCACGATGCCACATGCGCCAATTCCACAATCAAAAAGGTGACTAAAAAGTGGCATAATTGTCCATGTACAAGTGGTACCCCTTTCCGAATAAGGGTGATAACAAGTCCCACACAATCTTACCAGTGCTCCCTATGTAGTCTGGGCAGTTCTCCGGCTCACCTGACTATCTCTTCCCTCGTAAACCATAAAACTATATGTATAGCCTGTTGCCCTGTCACAGAGCTTATACATCTTGAGCCCATATCTGGCACGCTTGCTGGGAAGATACTGTTTGAAAGATAAACAGCTAGAAAACTTAACCAGAGACTCGTCAATGCAGACAACTTGTTCGGGAATAAACAAGGCTGCAAACTGCTGGTTGAAGTGGTTTATGAGGTGCCGAATTTAGTGGAGCCGATCGCATCCAGGGTCACGACAGAGTTCATTGTCATTGAAATGAATGAACCGCAAGATCTGCTTGTATCGTGTCCTGGTCACAGAGGCAGAGAACACGGGCATATTGTGAATTGGGTCAGTGGACCAATATGACCACAACTCACTTTTTTTAACTATGCCGATGAGGAGGGGTAGGCCCAGGAAGCTCCCAATTTGGATTGGCAAATGCAGCAGGAAGGGCACTATGGGCTCGACGGGCCTGTGTTTGTCTTTCTGGTGGCTGCAGGACTCTACTTGTGCTAGCCACCTCACCAGCTTGAACTGCACTTATGGGACTCGCCACATCACCAAGTGTTACTGCAGTGCTGGATGTACGACCAGGATGTACTAGGCCGCTGGTGCTTACCAGTTCACCAGAAGGATGAGCAGCACTAGTACTGGCTCTCTGCTCCATATGAGAGACCTGCGGTTCTTGCACCTCAACAACAGCAGAAGAACAGGGTCAGGTATGGACCAGGTATGGACCTTGGCAAGGACCACTACTCCGTCATCAGAACTATCTGTCAGGGTGCCGCTGCTGTCTACCTGCTTGTATTCTGAGCCAGAATCGGACAGATGGGTGACTTCCTCTTCACTCATATTTGTCAGGCTCAGAAACACGTAGGCCTCTTCATTACTGCACCTTCGATTGGACATTTTGGCCTCTAAATTTCCTGGTACACTAGTGCGACTCACAGGGAAAAAGAGCACCTGACTGTCAGCATTTGCTTCAAACACTACCGAAAAAACTGTTATGCCCTGTACACATGACTGGTTTTGCTGTCGGAATAAACTCTGAAGGTTTTTCCGACGGAGTTCCGACGGATTTCCGCTCAAGCTGTCTTGCATACACACGGTCACACCAAATACCATCCAGAACACGTTGATGTACAACACTTACAACCGGACTAGAAAACGGAAGTTCAATAGCCAGTAGCCAATAATTTCCATCTCGTACCTGCTTCAGAGCATGCGTCATTTTTGGTGCGTCGGAACAGCATACAGATGAGCGGTTTTTCCGATAGTAATTTGTTCCGTTGGAAAAATATAGAACATGTTCTCTATATAAGTCCGTCTGGATTTTCGACGGAAAAAGTCCGATGGGGCATACACACGGTCAGAATATGCAATGAAAAGCTCCCATCTGACTCTTTCTGTCAAAAATTCTGTTCGTGTGTACGCGGCATTAGCGTTCGCAGGGATCAGGCCTGACTCTGCGAATGCTGCAGTTATGTGTTTAGTGTTTTGTAAGTGACAGTGATCGATTGATACTGCACTTGGGTGGGCTGGGCTGGGCGGAGGGGCTAAACGCAGGTGCTAGCAGGTATCTGGGCTGATCCGGCTAACGCTGAATTTTTGGAAACCCTAAACTATTGGGGATGCTAATATAGTTTTGATCAGATCAAAGATATCGATCGGTTCAGACACTATACAACTAAGGGAGGTGTATGGTGCATTTGTGTGTGCTAGCGCTACTGGCACTAATCTGACCCTGCCTGGGGCGACGCAGACCCTGACTGATGCTAAAAAAAAAAAACTGATATCACCCCCGGGTGATCAGAGGGTTAAACCTTTTATTAGGTAATATACCGCAGATGCCCTGACGCTATTAAAAATAACTAACTAACCAGCGTCACCTGTGACACTAATATGGTGAAAAGGGGTGATCAAGGGGTTAAACCTTTATTAGGGGGGTTTAGGGGAGTCCCGAGACCTATCTGGGGCTATTACTAAGTACCCTAACACTGATTATTGTCACAAATGACACCAGTACAGTGATCAATGAAAAATATGAACACTGCACTGGGTGACACAGTGACAGGGAGTGAAGGGGTTAACTGGGGGGGGTCCGATTGGGGGAGTAATCGGTAAGTGACAAGTGTGCCTATGTGTACTGTGTCAGTGTAGTGTTTCGGTGCAACTTACTCTGAGATGTCTTCTCTCCTCTCTCTGGATTGGAAAAGGGTTCCACGAAGGGAGATGACATCACTTCCCCTGCCTGTGTTTACACTTACAGAAGGATTTCATTCGTCAGAACCGATCACCAGTTCCAGGCCAGAAATCATTGGCCTGGCCTGGAGTCTGATTGGTTCTGAAGCAAATCTGATCGACGCAGCCTCCGGAAGGTAACCTCGCTTCGTCCAGCCGAGCCAACGTGCCGCAGTACAACTGCGGCGGCTGGTCCGGAACTGGCTAAAGCATGTTATACAACACGGTGCTTGTGCTGTGTAATTTGGCCCCTTCTATCATCTGAAATACCTGGCTGATATTCCTGGTTCTGCCCCCCTGTAAACTGACCACGTGTCAGAAACCACTTGGCTAAGACAGAAGTACAGTTGAAACCACAGGCTGAGACAGAAGTACAGTTAAATCACACTTTTTTAATAATAAAAGTACAAAGAACAAACGTAGTCAAAGCATAGCCAAAGTTCAGTAACCGTAACAGCTGAGTAACTGTGGAGAGATAGGAGCTGTCAATTAGCCGACAGCTGAGCTGCCAGCTCAGAGAAGGAAGGGCTGAGCCCAGCCCTGACTCCACGGTTTATCATGGCTGCAGAGCCCTGACACCATGGTCAGTTTACGTGCCACCATCGTTTGCCCTCACCTCTGTCTTCCTCTGTCCTGGCTCCCCTCCTCCCCTCCCTGCCTGTCAGCTCTTGGATTCCCCCCTCCTGCTGTAAAAATAACTGTTTTTGTTCTATAGTTCTACAGTTCCCTCTGTTAGATAACATGATGCTCCCCAGTGTATGTGATTTATAAAAAATGCTGCCTAATACCTTGGTGCTCACAGGACTGCACGCTGGTCTCCTCATCTTCTCTTCTCCCCCTGGCTAACATTAGTGGGGGAGCGGTGGATACCCAGCCCCTCCCCTTGCAGCTCTCAGATTGGGAGAGGAGACCAGCGGCAGTCATGTGAGCGCAGAGCGGTGCTTGGGAATAATATATTAGGCAGCATATTTTTTATAAATCACATACACAGGGGAGCATCATGTTATCCAACAGATGGAACTATATAAAAAAAAAAAAAGTGGCTTTACAAACTCTTTAATAATTCTGAGCTGGGGCCTAAAGTTCACAAGTAATATGAGGAGGCTGTTGAGAACTTAGAAAAAGCTTAAAGTGTTACTAAACCCAGCAATATAAAAATAGTTCATCTGCCCCCCCACAGTGCCCACAGCTTATAAATCTTCTTTTTACATGAAAATACTGCCACAATATACCTTTCTGGATGATCTGTAAACCACAGTCAGTGATAAACTGCACAATTTCTCCAATGCTGAGAGTTCAAGGTAGGAGGAGATTTCCACTTCAGCCTATACACACACCCACATGTGGGATGTCAATATCATGTGACCTGGCTAAGTAATGCATGTGTGTGGATTATTTGAAGAAAAAGGATATTGTTTAGTGTAACTCTAGTACTCCAGCTCTGCATTAATTTGCAGCACCCTCCCCACCAACACCCCTGAGGTATGATGGCTCCAGAGGCATGGGGCAGGCCAGCATTTCACCCCAGGACTGAATCCATGGCTTATATGGGGGACTGAGAAAGAACACTCAGTCACGTTTGCATTTTTTAAAGATTTATAGTACAACGGTCAAGGAAATTAGGGTTAGGGGCCCCAGATACCAAATAAGCCACTTACAGAATCTCCAGATCCAGATCCATTTCCATATTCACAATATCATATCCTTTAATCTGTCCCAGCAACACTGTAGAGGCAGTAACTTAGATGGTTCACAGACTTCTCTCTCCATTTCCTAGACTCAGTGCGTCCTCCTCCAAACGAGTCACCAGGCCCTTGTGACAACAATGGTCCTCTCCTGTAACTCCTTCTTGGCACAGCTTCTACTGTTTACAGGAAGGACAGCTCCCGGACCATATCAGGCCTATGTTCATATTCAGCACATGTTAGGCCTCACACAGGCAATGTGGCCCAATAGCAGAGCTCCATCCAGCAGCACAGCCCCATGCCTCAGCCTTGGGGAACAGTAAGGGCACTCTCACACTGAGGAGCGTGGGAGGCGGTGGTAAAGCGCCACTAGTTTTAGCGGCACTTTACCGTCGTTTTAGAAGCACTTTTTGGCCACTAGCGGGGTGCTTTTTGGCAGCTAGCAGGGTGCTCTTAACCCCCGCTAGCGGCCGAATAAGGGGTTAAAAGCGCCCGCAAAGCACCGTTGCCGGCGCTTCGGCGGTGCTGCCCACTGATTTCAATGGGCAGGGGCACTTTAGGAACCCTGTATACACCGCTCCTAAAGAGCCTCAAAGATGCTGCTTGCAGGCCTTTTTTTAACGTCCCGCAAACGCACCGCTCCAGTGTGAAAACCCTCGGGCTTTCACACAGGAGAGGCGCTTTACAAGCGCTTTGCAGGCACTATTTTTAGCGCTATAGCACCTGTAAAGCGCCTCAGAGTGAAAGTAGCCTAAATGCTTGTCCCAAATATTTATTTTCTCCCCAGCATGCACCAGTAGTCATGAACCTTCTACTAGGTTGGCTGAAGGAAATATAAATATTCATGACTGCTGAGAAGCATAGGCTCATTTATGACCAGCTAATAAACCATTACCTTGCCCCCCCAAAAAGACACAGAAGCTGATTAAGTTGGAAATAGGGCAAGGCCACAGCTTTATTGAACAATTCAAAAGTACCGTATATACTCGAGTATAAGTCGACCCAAATATAAGCCGAGGCACCTAATTTTACCACAAAAAACTGGGAAAACTTATTGACTCGAGTATAAGCCTAGGGTGAGAAATGCGCAGCTACTGTATGTGGAAAAGAGGGTCAACAATGCCCATTTGCAGCCTCACTGTGCCCATTTGCATGCCTCACTGTGCCCATTTGCAGCCATAGGTCCCCCAAACTTCAAACTCAGTAGTTAAGGGTTCCTAGATGCCCCCTAGCTGCAGCCAAAATTTGGGGTCTCTGGACCCAAAGGGTGCTAATAACCCCAGATTTGGATATGTTGTAGTGCTAGTTCCACTGGGTTTGCACACCAAATGTGTGGTTTCTAGCACCAAGTGGCCCTGAGATACAGGGCCCCAAAGTCGGTTCGGAACATGTCATTTTCTGCTGCAGAAAAGTGCTTGCCTCGAGTATAAGCCGAGGGGGACACTTTCAGCACAAAAAAATGAGCTGAAAAACTCAGCTTATACTTGAGTATATACGGTACAACTTTCCAAATGTACCAAACAATGCCAGTCACAGTATACCATGAGCACCCATAAATATAAACTCACATAGTCTAAGAGGCCTGTCCTTACCATCAGTGCCAGACAGGCATTAGACTAACCCCAGAATTTACCAAACAACATGCCAGTCATAGTATACCGTGTGCACCTATAAACATAAACTCACATAGTCTAAGAGGCCTGTCCTTACCATCAGTGCCAGACAGGCATTAGACTGACCCCAGAATTTAACTTGAGGGCATAGCCCATAAAGCAACATGAATTGCTGGCAAGGTCAAAACCGCCAATAAAGCTTTGACAAAACATCACAACGGGTGGGAGGGTGGGCAACTCTTGTGATAGCTGAATCTCCTCAGTGCAGTTGGATGTGCCTCAGCATAGCCTTTTCCTAGAGTTCAGGCTCCACCCAGTCAACTCAGGTCTTGTAGCCAATCCTAAGGGAGCTACTTAACGTCCCTTTTAGGTTCACACCCACAGTGATGCCATGCTTCCAGTAGTCAAGGCTCCCTTTCCCTAAAGGCAGTTCAAGGGGCCTTCATGACTGCTGAGAAGCATAGGCTCATTTATGACCAACTAATAAATCAATACCTTGTCCCCCCCAAAAAAAGACACATAAGCTGATTAAGTTGGAAATAGGGCAAGGCCACAGCTTTATTGAACTTTTCAAAAGTACAACTTTCCAAATGTACCAAATGTAGCACTAACTCTCGGTGGAGCTGCTGGTTTAAAGGGGGCTGTTACCTTCACTCTTGATACCTCTGTTTCACCGGCACCAGGTCTAGGGTCCCGTTGAGTTTACCTCTGGACGATATAAGCACCAAAACACTTGAGTATATTTTCCAATGCTTTAATGAACAAGTAATAAATGAAGTAGCAGGAAAGAGGCAGAAGGAAAGTTGCAGGGAAGCTCAAATACCTTTCCTTAGTATTCTTTAGAACATTCTTTGGAATTGAACACTTGTAGTTGAATGCACTCCCCTAGGATTCAATCTTTGCCCGCCTGGATAGGCCTCTCTCACTTGCCTAGCAGCCAGTACGCAGCACAGTGTGGAACTACACGCAACTCAGCCAAGCTGGAACAGAGGCAAAGCTAACTTCCTCTAACAAGTAACCCACAAGATTTACCTATCAGCGGTAGATTAAAAATCTACCAGCGCTACATACTCCCCCCCACTACAATAGACCTCAACGTCTGTCAAAAAAAAATAATAATAACTCCCAAGCCTGAGAGCAGGTATTTGAGCTTAAAACTTGGATTAGAGTAAAGAAGAGAAGAAGACAGTAGAGATATATTACAATTTCAACATTTTTCTTTTAAACAATATGTTCACATCCGTAAACAAAACCACATTAATACTGTTGCAACCCCACTATCTATCTAGCTGAAAAGCCTAACAGCTTGATAGCAGGTCCACTTGCTCCTGAAAAAAACAAAGTTAAACACACACACAAGATATATACAGTTTTAGGAGCAAAGTCTCATTTAAAAAAAAAAGAAACTCTCTTCCTATAATCTTTCCTATGTTCCCACTAAGGAACCAACTAGAATAACTTGAGGAGTCCATCTCTATATATATATATGTCAGTGATTTTCCTTGTTTATCCATTGTAGTGATAAAGTACACCACATCATCTTTTCCTGGTCTGCAAATGACCACTTTGTCAGCATAAATGTGCCGACCATAGTTCCAGTGTAGGAAACATCCACTGAAGCGTTCATCCATAGCGACAGAACATCCAGTCCTCCGGAAAGGCTTAGGCACAGACAAATAGTCCCAAACAGCTTCACTGTACCACAGCTCCCGGTTAGCTTCAATCTCTTGCATAATGTCCTGGGTAACATATGGGAACTCCAAACCATATTCCCTGGCCACATGCTTGTTAAGCATTCTCTGTAAACGTGCAAGTTTGGGCAACGATCTATTTTTCCCCAAACCAGGGGGCACAGAAGAGTTCAATGACCTGCTCACCATAGACCCGACGGGTGTCGGCAACAAAGTAGTAACTTTAGGCAATGTCTCCCCGACAGTACTGTGTGGCTCCACACAAGGTGATGTTCTCCCAGAATTCAGGGCTGTCCATTCTGAGAAATTTAAGGCAGGAGTAACATCTTAACCCTGAGCCCATAACAGCTCTTGTGACATTGTCTCAAATAAATCATCATCATCGGAGAGATCCGACATGGAATCTATCTCTGAATCTCTCAACTCTTCTGCCTGCAAATATTTACACAAAGTCCTAGATACATTCCCCTCTGATCTCTCACCCGTTCCTGACGTGGACTTCTCCAGTTTGGGCAGTCTCTGGGGTAGGCCTCGACCACGGCCGCGGGAAGCCTTTACATATCCCACCTTCCTCTGGACATGTACAACAGGGATAGGCGTAGTGGACGCGGAAATCAAGGTAATGTCCGCTGATGAATCGGTTACCGCAGTATCTCTCTCAAGAACACTTTCGGTGACAACAGGCAAAATCACAGCCTGCCGTTCTTTTTCAGCAGTAGTAGCAGCTTCTACTGTGGTGATACCTGTAGCCCAGTCCATACAATAAGCACGGGGCGACATGGTAGGTTGCTCCACCACAAACAAATATTCTCCACACTGCGAGCAGCGAAAAAATGGACGGAGATGTATGACCAGTCCTTCACACTTGTGGCAAAGCATGCCCAGTCCTTCAATATCTCCCCTGCGGTTTCAGACGAATGCTGGTATCTGTAAGCAAGGTTCCGGTCAACATAGCACCCGCAGCGGTGCTGGTAGTGAACATCTTAGGCCCCACAGTTGGTTGCATCACTGAAAAAGACATGGCCACACTCTGATCTTCTCAGCACGATCACGAGGCCTCTCTTCTTCTCTGGCGCCAACACACACACACGCGTCCCACGCGGTGTCAAGTAGGCTAGGCTCCTCCCACTTGTTACTCCGATCACATAGCTCCTGGGCCTTCACTGGCGCCCGCCGCCTACGCAGTCAGAAATAAAGTCCTGCAACTTTTAACCTCTTCTTCTCCTGAGAAATTGACAAAATCCAGCTCTCACCGTAAACTCCCGGTGAAACACTTCTCCAGGTTGCGAGAACTGATGGCCAACAAATCCCGGACGAGCCCCCACATGTAGCACTAACTCTCGGTGGAGCTGCTGGTTTAAAGCGGGCTGTTGCCTTCACTCTCGATACCTCTGTTTCACCGGCATCGGGTCTAGGGTCCCATCGAGTTTACCTCTGGACGATATAAGCACCAAACACTTGAGTATATTTTCCAAAGCTTTAATGAACAAGTAATAAAGGAAGTAGCAGGAAAGAGGCAGAAGGAAAGTTGCAGGGAATACCTTTCCTTAGTATTCTTTAGAACATTCTTTGGAATTGAACACTTGTAGTTGAATGCACTCCCCTTGTAGGATTCAATCTTTGCCCGCCTGGATAGGCCTCTCTCACTTGCCTAGCAGCCAGTACGCAGCACGAACAAAAGTCTCTGCCACAGACTTGTTTGGAATAAAACCCGTACGATCCTCTGCCACAGGATGTATTGGTTTGTGATGAATGTCAGACACAGTACTTGAACCTTTAAGCCAACCCGGCAGTACTATGCAGTAAGATTACTTCAGGATACGTCCTCCAACCGAGTCACCAGGCCCCTCTCCAGACTAGCACCACGCATGATCCTTCCATGACGGGTCCTCCCCTGGGATCTCCTCGGTTGTCCAGCTTCTTCACTCAGGTTAGACAGCTCAGGACCATTCCTCTGCTGCTGTGGTAGGCTCCAGACAGGCTTCTGGGCCCACCCACACGCCGCAGCGACGTGGGCCTCCGGAAGGGAGGGCCGCGAGATGGTACTCTTAACGCATACCTGTCGGCCAGGAGGGCCAGCAGGTGGCTGAAAACGAACCCCTAAAGATGGCGTCTGTACCATAAATACCCTCTCCCAGAATGCAACTCGGAGGACCACCTCCACCGAGTTGTCTCCGGGACAGAGGAGCACTCATACGCTTCAACACGTTGCCTTTCCAACACCAGCCCATGGTGACAACGACACCCACCGGCACAGTGTGGAACTACACGCAACTCAGCCAAGCTGGAACAGAGGCAAATCTAACTTCCTCTAACAAGTAACCCACAAGATTTACCTGTCAGCAGTAGATTAAAAATCTACCAGCGCTACACAAACAATTCCAGTCACAGGATACCATGAGCACCCATAAATATAAACTCACATAGTCTAAGAGGCCTGTCCTTACCATCAGTGCCAGACAGGCATTAGACTAACCCCAAAATTTACCAAACAGCATGCCAGTCATATTATACCGTGTGCACCTATAAACATAAGCTCACAGAGTCTAAGAGGCCTGTCCTTACCATCAGTGCCAGACAGGCATTAGACTGACCCCAGAATTGAATTTGAGAGCATAGCCCATAAAGCAACATCAATTGCTGGCAAGGTCAAAACCGCCACACGCAAGTCAGTGGTACACTGACGAGTGCCCCACCGCAGTCAGCACCTGCTCGACACCAAATTCATCATTTAAATTAACCCCATCAGGTCTTAATAAATACTGTTATCTCCCTCAAGACCTCAGCGGCAGACAACAATGCCACCAATCCTGTGGACAAATTTGAAAACATAGGCATTCACCTTGTGGCGAAACAGCTCCAAACAAGAACTAGAAACAAGAACAAAGTATGTGATGGGCCAAAGCCAGAAAAGGGGGAACAATGTTGGACCAAACAATAGATAGGTAAAACTGGCACAACACGGAGCAATACCATGCTTAATAGAGGAGGTGGAATCTACAGACCGGTAATGCCCTACATTGTTACCCCATACATGAATGATAAGAATGAAGGGGCCTAAAACAAATTGTCTCAGGTAATACCAGCAGCCAGTGTAGGCCATGAAAACTGCAACAATGAATTCTGCCAACTGCAAAGGAAAATTGATCCAAAGTAATTCTGGGGAGAGACATGAAATCAGAACAAAAGGTGAGGACAAACATTTAGCAAAAATAAAATGATTCCCATCTACCTAAAAGCCATCTCTGTCATCTGAAAAAACCCACCCCATGGGCAGCAATGGCTGTGCCAATAGAAAAAGAATACGTGGGAAAAATCATGAGGAGGCAAGACCAGCTGGGAAAAGGAAAAGGCGCAAGACCCAAAAAAATTCTAATTTGTTGAGGTTGGAAGAATAAGCGTGGAATAAAAACAAAGAATTCTGTGAGCAGCACATCCTCTGAGTTAGCATAAACTGGGCATTTGTCCTCGGCAGTAAGTTCACAAACCCTAAAGGTGCCAAAGAATGCCCAAGAAAAGGCAACTCGAAACAAGAGAGCCCTGAATGCAAAAACAGAAAGAGGGCAAAATGGAGAGGATGTCGGTTAAGTTGTGCCGAGAATAAGGGAAGAAAGTCAGATGTTTCCAACCATTTTCCTTCAAAATCCTCTGAATAAGAAAACTTTGGAGATGTCCTCCCAGCCGAAAACTCTGAACCAAACAATACAGCAGAGGGAGCAGTAACCACTGTCGAACCAGCCACAACTATATCCTGCAGGTCGAGGAGGTAGGAGAAAAGATCCAGGTGCTCGACCCCCAGGGGTTAAGGTAGATATCATCGACAGGTGGAGGCACCCATTCGTCTGAAAGTTGCCAACAGGTTACCTGGATTGTCTGGGAGGGGAGGCATGGAGGGGGAGAAACAGGAGTCAGAAACGAGACTACACAAAAAAGGAAGGACAAGGAAGACCCACGGCAATTAGCTACATCTGAAAACACACAGTCAATTGAAGACATCCAAGAACCAGAAAAACACAACAGGGAGAACAAACATGGAGAGCGTGCAGAGAGGCAGTTAACCACTTGACCATAATAGGTAAGGGCTCTAACAGCATAATGTTACACAACAAATAGTTGGACCAATGAGGCCGGCCAAGGTTCAGCAGACCAGTCATCCTGGAATAAAATGCCAAAGCTACAGGAGCTGAATGCAGACCTGTAAAAAAACTCCAGCTGTGTGTTCGACAATTCCTCCATTCATCCAAGAAAGAGCATTAGAGAAGTGCAAGAAGGACAAACGTGCTTCCAAGTCATCACGCATAAGAGCTAATAATTGGTACGTAATGACGTGTGCCTGATATACATATCATAGGGGCCCACCGAAGGCACTGCCCATCAGAAGATTGTGGAATGTGAAAACAAGATGGCCCAAAAAAGTTGAAAAAGGTTGAAGCTGCTACAGCCCTGGCTTCCTAGAGTCCCTTGGGAATTTAACCAAGGAAAGACGCTTACCCCAGGAAGTCGGCAGACCATCCCCACAATGTCAATCTCAATGCCCAAAAGGACAGAAGATGGGCAGGACCTTCCATGTTGTGGGGATGGAACAGTCGCAGTGTACAGTAGGAAGTGAAAGGCAGATTTGACGTCAGCCTTCACCAGAAGGGTAGAAGCACCAGAGAACTTAGCAAAGAAAGTGTTGTATCAAAAGAGTATTGGTCCGAGGAATTCTCCTGATCAATACCACCATTAACCAACAAGCCTGCAGGGGAAGAAAGTGTTGTATAAGTTAATATACACATACATTTTTATTTATTTATTTATTTTGGTTACCACACCAAGAGAGGAAACCCGAAGGAGCGTTAGGGATGGATGAAAGCGATCCAAACCCCCCCCCCGGTTAAATCCGGACTGTAAGATCTATGCCTCCCTACTGAAAGGGTACAGGTCTAATCAGTGCAACTTCCTTAAGACTTTCACTGGTATCCTTCCTCTTAGGAGGGTTGAACTTGGAACCTGGTTTTGTAGGTGGTGTTGTCCCCATTCAGAAAGTCGACTGCTGGGTGGGCACCACCGCCAAGGGAAGAAAAGTCGTGCGCACACAGTGGCTCTCATTAAATAGTCAGCAGTTGTATACCACTGACGATCTATGCATGTGACTGAAAAGAAGTTGGCCTGTGCTAGTACATGAATAATAACCATATGCAGAGTAAAAGTCAGCGCTAGAGTGAATAAAGTCGGCAGCTCCCAACGTAGGTCAATATACATATACCATAGACTGACATTTCTGCAGTCAAAAGGCAGCCATTTTTAGGCAAAATTGGGTATCAAAATTAAAAAACACAGCCCTCCATATATTTTGTAGACCTCCCAACTGAGATCCACGTAACTGAATAGGGAAAAAGGAACTAATTCTGTATTTTTTTTTTTTTTTAGAGCAATGCATAGGCACAGAAACCCTGCAGCCAGTTCCCAACAATACAAGGAAGCTGCTTAGACTTTCACCCTTAGTATTAACATAAATATCTTTCTATATGTCAACTGTCTGTGTATTAAAAAGCACCAGTGTCAGCACATCAGTGAACTCACGGTGCCATTGTTAAAATGTATTTATTTAATCCCCTGTACTAGGTGCAAATCGATGGGGGGAAATCGATTTTAGAGGGCCACCCAGGTGAGAACCAGACCCTGGGGATGGGGTGGGAGCTACAGCTGGCGTGACAGCCAATAAAGTAAACATAAGATTTGATTGGACTGCTGCACAAATGCATCAGTGGCCCTAAAACAGCTACACTTGACTTATCTCAGACCACCCTATAATTATACTTACTCAAAGGAGGTAGAGTAGGAGGACTGATGATTGCTTGTAGAAAGAGCTGGAAGGAGAGTCTGGAGTCCAGGAGTTGACCCTGTGTGTCAGAGGTTGTGCTGGGACATGAGGGGTTAATAAGAAGGAGCCTCCTGCCTCAAGTGACACAGAAGCCCTGTCAGAGAATCTGAGGCATGTCACTTGGGGAGGCTGTAATACTGAAATCACATGTCACTGAAGAGGAGAGCTGACTGGCATGCGGGCTGAGGCAGGGATGGAAATAGTTAATAGGTGCCTCTCTATAGAGCACAGGGAACTCAGTCTCTCTATAGAGCACAGGGAACTCAGTCTCTCTGACAGAATCCAGGGAGTGAGATGCTGCAAGTGTCCAAGGTCTGAGGTCCATTCACATGTGATGGCAGTGCTCTGGGAATCAAAGGATAGGGAAGGCAGTGTCCATTAATAGAGGCAGATGCTGTAGTAAAAGTCCCCATGGGTTGTGGGCAGAAAGTAGGTGAAAGTAGGAGAGGAGCCAGCACCATCAGCGCCAGTAGCTGTGGTGAAGGGCCTCATCCCATGCAGGAATGAGCATAGGGGAAGGCTGCTGGGTGTAGAGGAGAGACACCTTCTGGTCAGAGCAACTGTTTTCAGGGGATGTGATGGCTGAGAGACTCACTCTGGTGTGGGTAGCAACAGGCGTCCATGAGTTATAGGAGAGGTCAGGGCCATGTAAATGAACTTGTAGAGCTGAGGGCAGAATGGGGGTTGTAGCAGTGGAGCCAGCAAATTCATTGCCAGTGGCTCCAGTACTAATCCAATGTCTGACTGAAGTACATGGTGGATCAGAGCACCTGTGAGATCTTTGTAGTGAGGGGCCTGGGAACAGAGGAGAGATACTCACCTAACAACTCTTGTGACAGCTGAATCTCCTCAGTGCAGATGGATGTGTCTCAGCATAGCCTTTTCCTAGAGTTCAGGCTCCACCCAGTCACCTCAGGTCTTGTAACCAATCCTAAGGGAGCTACTTAACTTCCGTTTTAGGTTCACACCCACAGTGATGCCATGCTTCCAGCAGTCAAGGCTCCCTTTCCCTAAAGGCGGTTAAAGGGGCCTTCATAATTCAGTCTTGTTATGAATATCATGCACTATCAGTGGTACCAGTGACACCTACTGGCAGCAGTGAGAAATCACAACCCAACTGATCTTAGAGAACTGCCAAGGGAAAAAAACTATACAATTATCTAGACCAGTGTTTCTCAACTCCAGTCCTCAAGGCGCCCCAAGAGGTCATGTTTTCAGGCTTGCCATTATTTTGCACAGGTGATTTGATCAGTTTCACTGCCTTAGTAATAACCGCAGCTGACAGGTGATTTGATCAGTTTCACTGCCTTAGTAATTACTACAGCTGTTTCATCTGAGGAAAATCCTGAAAACATGACTTGATGAGGCGCCTTGAGGACTGGAGTTGAGAAACACTGGTCTAGGCCAGTGTTTCTCAATTCCAGTCCTCAAGGCACCCCAACAGGTCATGTTTTCAAGATTTCCCTTAGATGAAGCAGCTGTGGTAATTACTAAGGCAGTGAAACTGATCAAATCACCTGTCAGCTGTGGTAATTACTAAGGCAGTGAAACTGATCAAATCACCTGTGCAAAATAATGGCAAGCCTGAAAACATGACCTGTTGGGGCGCCTTGAGGACTGGAGTTGAGAAACACTGGTCTAGGCTAACAACCTACCAGCCAGAAACAAAATGTCAGCAATAGCCCCTGTTTAAGACAGGGTGCTACATATTAAAACAGCATTACATTTTTTTTTTTTAATTCAAGTGGTGTAAGTACCTGCGTTTCACATGATATCAGGCTTCTGAAATCCCCTATACAGCAGTACATGAACTAGGAAAAAGAGGGGCATGACTGGGAGCTAAACAGGTCAGCTGTATGCAAATGTGTTGACAAGAAACATGCCAATAGGAGGACAGAGCAGGGTAAGAAAATGGGTAACTTCATTAGTCTACTTTTGCTCTTTAAATATCAGAACTTGTTCACACTTGACTACATTTCTAACTCTTAACAAATTCTCCTATAGAGTTATTGCGCTTTAGGATGGGTGTTAGACTGGCGTTAATGCACTTTAGTATGGGTGTTAGACTGGCATCTTACAAGCATTAATGATGCTATAAAAACACTCCCCAAATGCCCTAAGCGCGGTTTTGACACGTTTGATGCATGTTAAGGCGCATTAAAATCGCTCCACAAACACCTATTTTATTTTTTGTATTACTTTTTTTTTTTTAAAGGGAAGTGACATTACATGAAATGAACAATTTGAGGTGTGGCTTGTCCTGGTGAATGTTTCCTGTGCAAACTCCATCAACAGGAAAGGCAGCAGCATGGATTACTTTACTAACCTTTACCTCATGTTTGGCCTCCTGCAGGTGATGCTGATGTATGGGCAATTGGTCGGGGGAGAGGAGAAGGGCATCCAGGCGCTATTGGGTACATCTAATTGTCTCTCCAAGATATTATAAAGGGCACTTTCATGCCCTGTATCATGATTTAAGCACCTTCCCCTTTAGCAGTTAATGTCAGCCAACTTCAAGCAGTACAAACAGGAAGTTCATAGAAGGAAGTGACTGCAGGACACTATCATTACAGGGCATTGTGGGACATTGTATTCCTCCTGCCTGTTTTTATTTTAAAACTAATTTTAACATGCCGCAAATGCCTGCCAGTGCATTTGTGAAGCGTTACCATAGACTTGAATGGGAGGAGTTGGAAGGTTTCAAACTCCTCCAGACTCGACATGAAGTTTCAATTTTGAAGCAAAGCGATGCAAAATGACTCTGATGCTTCATGTTTTGATAATGTGAACAGCACTGTATGCTGTTCATAGTATCATTTGCATAGGCGTTTGAGGAGCGTTAAAAACACGTTCAATGCCAGTGTGGACTTAGCCTAAAGCCTCGTACACACGATCGGATTTTCTGCAGACAAAACCACTGACCTTTGTCCGAAGGCGTATGCCTGGATTTTGTCTCGCATACAAACGGCAAGGAATTGTCCGCCAACAAACACGAATGTAGTGATGTACTACGTGGTTTTTCAGCTCTTTTGCGCCACCCTTTGGGCTTATTCTGCTAATTTCATGTTAGTAGAAGTTTGGTGAGTGTTGATTCACGCTTTTCAGTTTGTTTCTGATTGGCCGTTGGTCAACCAGACATGTTGCGGAATCGGAGGAGATAACGTGTAATTTATTATTGGCCTTGGAGTTATTGCTTTGACCCAAGTCCAGTTCAGGAACAGGAGGAGGAGGAGAATTTCTTGGACCAAAAATTGGTTGCTTTATTAATCGTGACCAATTATGTTATATGCCTTTGCTGCTCCAGGAGAATAATCGGATGATTTTCAGAATTATCTCTGGATGATGGACCCCTGCTTTCACCAACTCTTGGCATTGTTGACCCCCTATATTAAGAAGCAGGACACATGCATGAGGCTTTTATTTTATTTTTTGGTTGAATAATAATGATTTGATTTGTTATATTTTCTATATTTTTGGATGCATAGAATGTACTTTTTGGTTAAGTTCTATTGGCAGATAGCATGTCTAATTTTATTTGTTTTCTTTTTTTAATGCACAATAAAAAAAATTGTGGATAATAATACTTGCCTATGTGTTTTACTTCAAATGACATTTTGGGAGTAGGCAGTTACATTTTTAAAAATACAATGTAAAATTGACAAGGGATACAACATAGTTGTATCTTTAATCTTAAAAACTATGGGATAATGGTGTTGTGGTAACTTGCCCCCCCCCCCCCAAAAAAAAGCATAATAATATTATTGTTGATATCACTAGAAAAAAAAAGCCTTTGAAAATGTGTTTGCAATAACTCCATCAGCATCACCAGCAAAGCAGCTTCATTATTATCCCATTAAAGAAGAAGAGAATGTGTGCTGCATTTCAAGATTTCATAATTTGCCACGTCACGAATGTTAATTCTCCATTACGAACGCTAGTTTACAAGACCGACCGCTTATGGCTATCCTTGCTTCCGAGCATGTGTGTTTGTACTTTGGAATTTTGTCCAAAGGACTTGTGTACACACGCTCGGAAAATCTGAAAGCAGACATTTGTCTGCGGAAAATTTTAAAACCTGCCATCCAACATTTGTCCGCAGAAAATCCGACAACAATTGTCCGATGGAGTGTACAAACGGTTGAATTTTCCACCAACAGCCTGTCATCACACATTTCCCATTGGAAAATCCGATTGTGTGTACGTGGCTTAAGTCTCTGGACTACATTGACAAATGCACAAATCCTTTGGCAGGTAAAACATCTTCCATTTATGTATTTCATTGCAGTTAGATAATTACCTGGTGTTGAGTTTAGGTGTAACTCCATGTTTGCTGTGGGAAACACAGTGCCTCTAGATAAATGATACATATTCCAAAAAATTTAAATTTTGGTAAACTTTTAGATCTTTACCTGCTGCTATCGTAACTCGCACAAAATTTCCAGTCTTTTTCAATTTTGGAAGTGCTAAGTAAAAGGGTCTGCTTTCCATGAGCACATGATTAGTCACAGAGTTATAGAAAAACTGCTAGGAAAGCCAACCACATGATCACAAAATGATACCCCTGAGAACGTTCTGTCTGAAATAAGAGGATCATTTTATGTAAAAAAAATCCTCTTTAGCAATAATTTATGTTAAATGATTTTTTAAAAGAATGTGTTTTACTTTGAAACACATTAAAAAAATACAGGGGTTTGGTCACACTATATGGTCATATAGTGCTAAGCCCACTTACTGCGACAAAGTACCCTGAATTAGTGGGTCCTACTCTAGTAATAGAATGGAAGATCCTTTGTCTCAACCATGGGAGCTGAACTCCTCTATGTGGGAGAACTGAAGGGGATATATCCTAAAGCACCATCTTGAATTTAAACGCATTGTATGGTGTGCCCCCCAAATATGTTCTTGTATATTGTAATAGGCCCTGACCAGGTCTTTTGGGCTGGAGCACCCCTCCCCCTCCTCATTACCTCTTAATTAGTGGCCACCAGTTTTAGGATGTATCCCCTTCAGTTCTCCCACATAGAGGAGTTCAGCTCCCATGGTTGAGACAAAGGATCTTCCATTCTATTACTAGAGTAGGACCCACTAATTCTGGGTACTTTGTCACAGTAAGTGGGCTTAGCACTATATGACCATATAGTGTGACCAAGCCCCCCTATTTTTTGAATATGTTCAGGTGTTTTTAACTAGCCCTGCAGGAAATGTCATTCTTGTATGTGTGCGCTGTAAAATATTTTGTACTGTTTGTAGGTCTTATAGCAGCACCATCTTGAATTTAAATGCATTGTATGGTGTGCCCCCCAAATATGTTCTTGTATATTGTAATAGGCCCTGACCAGGTCTTTTGGGCTGGAGCACCCCTCCCCCTCCTCATTACCTCTTAATTAGTGGCCACCAGTGTTAGGATGTATCCCCTTCAGTTCTCCCACATAGAGGAGTTCAGCTCCCATGGTTGAGACAAAAGATCTTCCATTCTATTACTAGAGTAGGACCCACTAATTCAGGGTACTTTGTCGCAGTAAGTGGGCTTAGCACTATATGACCATATAGTGTGACCAAACCCCTGTATTTTTTGAATATGTTCAGGTGTTTTTAACTAGCCCTGCAGGAAATGTCATTCTTGTATGTGTGCGCTGTAAAATATTTTGTACTGTTTGTAGGTCCTATAGCAGCACCATCTTGAATTTAAACGCATTGTATGGTGTGCCCCCCAAATATGTTCTTACTTTGAAACACAACTCCAAACATTATACGGCATATATAATTGCTATGTAAGTCATTTTGTAATTTTTTTACAAATAAAAAACATTTTTGTCTCAATCTGCGATCGTTTTCAATAACCTGCTCATGTGATTGGCTCACAGTTTGATTGATGTCAAGTTACAAGTAAGGATGAGCTCCGGCGTGTTCGCATGCTGCACGTGCCGAGCCCGCCAGGAAGTCGGCACGGCGCAGCGCTAATCAAAAGCAGTGAGACATTTCCCGATGTGCGGCTGCAGAGATCGGGAAATGTCTCACTGCTTGTGATTAGCGCTGCGCCGTGCCAACTTCCTGGTGGGCTCGGCACGTGCAGCATGTGAACACGCTGGAGCTCATCCTTATTTACAAGCATTCCCTGCAACAGGTTTTTTATAATGAATGGTATACTTTCAGTCTCTGCATGCGCAAAAGGAAAGCTAGGCAGATACAAAGCACATATTCACTAAACTTAGTATGAAGCATCTCTAAAGACAAAACTTGATTTTTTTTTTTTTTTACCTTTTTTCATAGATTTTGAAGTGAATAAGACTTGGTTCTTGGTATTAAACTCACAGAAATCGTCACTTCTTGATTGTCTGGTGGGGGATTTAAGTCATCCCACATATGCACACAGGATTCTGTCACCCCAGCACATCCATAGCATACTGGGAATGCATGATGAGCTGTGAATACGCACTGCAGTGAGCAGGGCTTTTTTTCAGCGGGAATGCGGGGGAATGCAGTTCCGACACCCCCTGGACTGACTGCAAGGGGTGCTGGGGTGTGCTACAGGATATTGATGCTCACTGCTGGGGGATCTATTCTAGCTGGAGGGGATCTATTTTTGCAGGGGGACCTATTGTCGCTAGGGGTGGGTCTTATGTTTCTCGGGGGTCAGTTGTTGCTGAAGGAGATCTACTGTTGGGGGAGGGGTCTATTGTTGATGGCTGCCAAAGAGTCTATTAATGCTGGCTGTGTGGAGATCTGTTGATGCTGCCGGGAGTCTATTGTTGCTGGGGGGGTATTTTGTTGTGGGTGGTACATCGTTGTTAGGGGGATCTATTGTTGCTGGCTGAAGGCGATCTATTTTACTGCTTTTATTGATATCATTACCAAATTCCATACAAATTACTTAGCACCACAAAATGATACTTGGTTCTGTATTGTCTAAAAGAGGTGGTACTGGGAGGTGGTTAAGGGATGGAACCAAGGGACGGTGCTCGGAGGTGGGTAGGGGCGGGGAAAAGGGGAGTTCCTGCACCTATTGTCTGAAAAAAAAAGCCCTGGAAGTGAGCATTTAATAGAAGACTGTAATCAGGCAGGTAAGTGCTTGTTATTGCAGAAGAGACATAGCATGCCCCTTTTGCTATAAAGAGCTTTCTACTTGCAGTTTTTTGTTAGTCAAGTTTAGTGTGGAAGTTTGTACTCTTAGACAGTAGTCACCAGAATAGCTGTCCCTAGTGAAAGATGAACAATTCAGACAATGATCACTAAAAAATAGAAAGGGTTATCCGCCCTAGCGTAAAGAAAATTCAGTAAGAAACTGACTTGGGTAAGCCAAGTTCTAGTTCACTATCTACTGCAAGTAAAGTAGGATAAAAACCTTGCAATTAAAGAATAATTTCACTGGAAACATGTTACAAGTTCCACAGAAATCTGTGAATGAATAAACTACAAGTACCATCAGTCTTTGCGGCTTGTAGTTCTCAGTGAACTACCAGGGTGCCGTTGAGCGCGCTAGGTAGTTAATTGATTCTTCCTGTCAGTGTGTAACTGCCTGCTCGTACGAGGTGCTTTCCAGGCTCCTACAAAGTAAATAAATGCACATTTTTTTACTTGCAAAAAGATGTACATTTATTACTTTTTTTAAAGGTGAACCTATCCATTAATATATTTGACATAGAGGGATTTTTTTACTACCCACAAAACTGGCCTTAAAATTCATAACACATGCAATTATAAAAAAATATAACCTAAGCAAGGTGCACTAAAATGTTGCCCAATGCATTTGGATGACGTTTGGCGAAGTTACTGGTATGAGACTCATCCATTCAAAGGTGGTCTACGGTGTTCATAGAAGCTAAAAATTACAGATGGAAGTGCCAGCCAGTCTAAGGGTAGAGTGCAGCCTATGCAGACAGCCACTAAACGATAATTTTAGAAAAAAAGTTCTGAGTGTCCAAGTTTGATTTTCTGAAGCAGTTGCTATTGGCACCCCAAGACTATTCTTGCATTAGAGGTACACTCCTTCATCTTACATTAGGGTGGATGTGGCAGAAGCAGTAAGACTTCCTTTATAATAGTCATGTAGGGGGTAAGAGCCAGGATAAAAGAAGCTAGTTGGTCAATTACACACCAGTAGCATGAAAAAAACAGAAAAATCAAAATGATTCCCTCAACTCAGGTATTCACTCTAAAGCCCTGTGTACACAGGCCGAATGGGGGGAGACAACGGCCAGTTAAAAAAAAAAAAAACTGCTGAAAAACCAGCAGCCGACCGACTCCCAAATAGCACTCCCAGCCAATGGCAGAACGCACTGATTGGAGTGTTATGGCGGGGGGGTGGGGGGAGTCCCCCTGTCAGAACACAATTGCAAACAATTGCCCTCTAGGCTTGGGACTATGTAGGCACTTATTAGTTGTCAAAGGTAATTAAAATGTAACATTTATTGATACAAAAGTTAAAACACATAATTGAAATAGCATAATACAGCTATACAAGGTACAAACAGAACAATATTGTTACAAGAGAATGTTTACAAGTGTGGTAATGACACCCAACGTGTTTTGAGGACTCTCCTTTATAGATGTCAAAGAAGATAGCGCAGATAACTGTCCATGAAACACAGCAAGAATTGTATCATGTATATATGCCGCTGTGCATTAAAAACAAAAAAGGAGAAAGGAGTGTGCCGATGCCTCCACCATGGATGTCACCCACCATCAGACCATGCAACCCAACTCGGGATTCCGGGCTGCAAATGATCTCCCTGGTATCAAAGGGAACTAGGGAATAGGGATCAGGGCATCTTGCAAGAGATACTTGAAGTGGGGTCAATCTGTTAATAAAGGCTGGGTATTTTAAATGGCAGGCAGAGTGAAGCAGTCCACAATCGTCAGCTAATGGAGGTCCCTTAAGATACAGAGGGTAGTTCTATATACATGTGGTATGCATCACAGCACTGCCAATCTGGGGGCTTGATCAGCAGACAGCTCACATGCATGGTGTCTAAGGATCACCAGGTGATGATGGTCTGATGGTGGGTGACATCCATGGTGGGGGCATCGGCACACTCCTTTCTCCTTTTTTGGTTTTAATGTAAAGTGGCATATACTGTATACATGATACAATTCTTGCTGTGTTTCAGAACATTTATCTGCATCTTCTTTGACACCTCTAAAGAAGAGTCCTCAAAACGCATTTTGAGGACTCAAAAAGGCATCATTACCATACCTGTATACATTCTCGTGTAATAATATTGTTATATTTGGACCTTGTATAGCCGTATTATGCTATTTCAGATATGTGTTTAAAGTTTTGTATCAATGAATGTTGCTTTTTAATTAACTGACTACTATTAAGTGCCTACATAGTTCCAATCCTAGAGGGTAATTGTTCGCTAATGTCTAAATCAGGGATGATGGCACCCTGCAACTCAAGGCCAGATTCTTTTCTAATCTGTCAGAACACAACAGCTTAGAGGGGGGGAGATTGCTGTACTAACCTTGCATGGTTAGTACAGTGGCTCCGACCGGAGCTGTCATGCTTTTTCGTGCTACCCGCTGGGTTGCACGAAAAAAAACTGTAGTGTGTACCCGACTTAAGAATATAAAATTAGCTGGCTCCAATATACATTATTTTTTCCTCCAGTATAAAAAAAAAAAAGTGGTAATCTTTCTATGTAGCACTTTAACATCTGTGACAAATCAAAGTTGAACAGTAATATGATTACCTGATGAATGTAACAGCTGTAGAGAAAATTGTCGTCTTTATTATGTAGTTTACTGATTCCTTGTGCAGTGTCAAGTGTCTTCTGATAAATGAATATTATGAAACAATTACATATTAGATCACTTTGTTCAGTATGGTCCTGATATCTAGAACTGGAGACAGCTCCTTTGGCTATAGAGCAAATAGTCTACAAACAGTTTAATATATCAACTAGAAAGTAGAAAGATAAGAATGAATAGTTACATCTTTCATCAATAGGCTACACTGATATCAAATGTTCAAGATTTGCTCCGGCTGGGTTAAAGTGTATTTCCACTTTTTCAGTTAAAAGCCCACTATATGTTTTTTATCTGTTCCCATCCACAGAGCATACTTTAAAAAAGTTTTTAAATATTTCTTACCTTTTAGATGTTTTTTAGGAGAGGGTGTTAGGCTTGATTCACACTAATGCGTTTTTTGATGCATTTTGCATTTTGCAGAGATGCAGGGAAATTTTTTAACATGGGTTCCTATGGAACATGTTCACATCAATGCATTTTTGTGCCTCTGCGTTTTTGGAAAGGGTCGGGGACTTTTTTCCAGCAAAATGCATTTTGCATGTAATAGAATTCAATGGACCCACATCCAAAACGCAAGTACCACGTTTTTACCTCAATTTTGCCACGATTTTGCAGCAATTTGTGTTTTTTTCTTTTTTTTACACTGTATATAGCTGGTTGCTAAGGAGGGGGCCGGGAAGCCAGCCGCCGCATCCTTAACAACCGATGAATCATCAGCTGTCAGCTGACTTCTCACTCAATGTAAAAAAAATGCTGGCTAAAAAAAAATTGTGAAAAAAAACAGCGTGGGGTCCCCCCAAGTCCATACCAGGCCCTTGGGTCTAGTATGCATTCAGAGGGGACCCCCACACACACCAAAAAAAAAAAGGCATGGGGTCCCCGAAAAAAACCATACAAGACCCTTATCCGAGCATGCAGCCCGGCAGGTCAGGAAAGGGAAGGGACGAGCAAGCAGCCCCCCCTCCTGAACCATAACAGGCCGCATGCCCTCAACATGGGGAATGGGTGCTTTGGGGCAGGGGGGGCTCTGCGCCCCCCACCCCAAAGCACCTTGTCCCCATGTTGATGGGGAGAAGGGCCTCTTCCCGACAACCCTTGCCCGGTGGTTGTCAGGGTCTGCGGGCAGGGGGCTTATCTTCTTCCTCCGGTCTTCCTCCATCTTCTCCTGCATCTTCATCCTCCGGTCTTCTCCTTCTCCCCCTGCTTCTTCTTCCGCTCTTCTTCTGTCTTCTTTGTCTGGTGTTCTTCTTCCTCTGCTGCCGCTCCAGACGACGACCCTCCTCCGATGCTGCGTCCTGCTGATCTGTCGGCGCCGATGTCCTGCATTTCTTAAATAACGATGGGGGGTGACAATTGGGTTACGTCATCCCGAGGCCACGCCCCCTTGTGCAGTACAGCAGCATCATATAACTGGTGTGACAGTGATCAGGGACACTGACTGGTGACAGTATGTAAAAAAAAAAATATATATATATATATATATATATATATATATATAAAAATATATATATATCATATTTATAAATATTTTTTTTCTTTTTATTACATTTTTCTTTTAACATTTGTTTTTACATACCTGTACCAGAGCAATACAGTGTTACACACTATGGTTGCTTATAACTGTGAATTTGACAGTTATAAGCAACCATTTTTTCTGAATGAAAACTATTCATTCGGGGTTTACTATTGTGATTAGCTGTAATTGGCCACAGCTATTCACATGCTACAGATGGGCTGTGATTGGCCCTGTTTGTACAATGTGATCACTGTAACCAATCACAGAGTTGAATTGCTGAAGTAGACATCACTACTTCAGTGATTTCCACTAGCTTCAAGGTTCCATGCCAAGTGCCTGCGCTGCTGCAGTCTAAACACAGGATGTCGTCCACTCGGCAAGGGCATCATTCAGTAAACACTTTCCATTTTCTCAATAAATGCAAAGCATTTTCTTATTGGATGAGGTGGGGAGGCATTGAAGTGGCATTACAATCTCGTCCTCATCCAACAAGAAAATGTTTTTTGTTCATTGAGAAAACGCAAAGCGTTCTCTAAATGGTGCCAATGCAGAGCAGGCAACCTCTTGTATTCAGTATACAGCAGAGCAGCCACTCCATGCCTGAAGTTTATCTTTAACATACAATGAATAACTTTCGAAACCTTTAACCTTTTGTTAGCACAGTGTTCAAATCTAGTAAAAAAAAATAGTAATAAGATCTGCCAGCACAGTACAGAAAAGGTTAAATATGACAAAAACAGCCCCCCAGCCTGCTCATAAAATAAAGTTTTAAGTAGAGTTTTTTCAGTACTGGAGTTATTAGAAAAGAGCCTCTAAAATGGTAAAAAGCTATTTAAAATATATTTTTTAAGCTATGCTATGCGAATAAGAATAAATATCAAGTAGCTGTTAGCCCAATTTAGCTGTTAAAGTGGAAATGCAGTTCTTTTTTTTAGGGGGGGGGGGGTTTGCACAATCCTGGATTTAGGACAAATAGCAGTCAACATTAAATGATGAAACATACAATTTGCAATGATGTGGAAAGGGAGGATGCTCCGATGCCATAGATAGTTAGACTAAACCCTGCTGGGGTTTCTCAGGGAATTTGAGGGAATTGAAGGCTTCGACGCCTTATATAATTATCTCTAATTAGACATGTGCAGGATGAAACAATTTGTTTCGATTTGTTAATTAACTAAATTTGCTTAGCTAAATTCATTGCATTTGTTACATTCGTTTTCGGGATTCGTTTCACATTTTGTATTCGAATTCGAAAAAAAATCTACCGAATTCGAAAAAAATATCAAATTTGAAAAAATTTGACCGCATTCGAAAAATTTCAACCGATTTAGAAAAACTAAAGTTTAATTTCGTATAGATTGAAATCAAATTTGAATAGAAAAGATTCACAATACAATAATACAATAGAATAGAAAATAATAGAAAAGGATAGACTAGAAAAACAATAGAACATTTATATTATATTTCATTCTATTCTGTTCTATTGTTTTTCTATTCTACTCTTTTCTATTATTTTCTATTCAAATTCATTCTATCCGAAATTCGAATTTTGGAAGCCATCTTAGAAAAGATTAGAATAGAATAGCATAGAAAAACAATAGAACAAAAAAAAAATAATATATATTATATTTTATTCTATTCTGTTGTATTGTTTTTCAATGCTATTCTTTTCTATTATTTTCTACTTTATGCTAATCTTTTCTATTCAAATTTGAATTCATTCTATACAAAATTCGACTTTCAGAATATGGCTTCCGAAATTCGAATTTCGTATAGAATGAATTCAAATAGAAAAGATTAAAATAGAAAAGAATAGCATAGAAGAACAATAGAACAGAATAGAATAAAATATAATATATGTTTTTCTATGCTATTCTTTTCTATTTTAATCTAATCTTTTCTATTCAAATTCATTCTATACAAAATTCGTATTTCGGAAGCCATCCTCTGAAAGTCGAATTTCGTATGGAATGAATTCAAATTTGAATAGAAAAGATTAGAATAAAATAGAAAATAATAGAAAAGAATAGCATAGATAAACAATAGAACAGAATAGAATAAAATATAATATATATTATATTTTTTTCTGTTCTCTTGTTCTCTTCTCTTGTTCTGTTTTTCTATGCTTCCGAAATTCGAATTTCATATAGAATGAATTTGAAAAGAAAAGATTGGAATAGAATAGAAAATAATAGAAAAGAATAGAATAGAAAAACAATAGAACAGAATGACATATATATTATATATTATATTTTATTCTATTTTGTTCTATTGTTTTTCTATTCTATTCTTTTCTATTATTTTCTATTCTATTCTAATTTTTTCTATTCTAATTCAAAATCATTCTATACGAAATTCAAATTTCGGAAGATGGCTATATATATAAATATTATATATATAACCATCTTTCTAAATTCGAATTTCGTATAGAAAAAAATCGAATTTGAATAGAAAAGATTAGAATAGATTAGAAAATAATAGAAAAGAATAGCATAGAAAAACAATAGAACAGAATAGAAAAAAATATAATATATATTATATTTTATTTTTTCTATTCTGTTTCATTATTTTTCTATGCTATTCTCTTCTATTGTTTTCTATACTTTTCCAATCTTTTCTATTCTAATTTGAATTTCTTTTATGCAAAATTCAAATATTGGAAGATGGTTTTATATATATATATTTCTTTATATATATATTATATTTTTTTTCTATTCTGTTCTATTGTTTTTCTGTGCTATGCTTTTCTATTCTATTCTATTCTATTCTAGTCTTTTCTATTCTGATTCGATTTCATTCTATACGAAATTCAAATTTCGGAAAATGGTTTATATATATATATATATATATATATATATATATATATATATATATATATATATATATATATATATATATATATAATATTTATATATACAGTGGGGACTGAAAGTATTCAGACCCCCTTAAATTTTTCACTCTTTGTTATATTGCAGCCATTTGCTAAAATCATTTAAGTTCATTTTTTTCCTCATTAATGTACACTCAGCACCCCATATTGACAGAAAAACACAGAATTGTTGACATTTTTGCAGATTTATTAAAAAAGAAAAACTGAAATATCACATGGTCCTAAGTATTCAGACCCTTTGCTCAGTATTTAGTAGAAGCACCCTTTTGATCTAATACAGCCATGAGTCTTTTTGGGAAAAATGCAACAAGTTTTTCACACCTGGATTTGGGGATCCTCTGCCATTCCTCCTTGCAGATCCTCTCCAATTCTCTCAGGTTGGATGGTAAACGTTGGTGGACAGCCATTTTTAGGTCTCTCCAGAGAGGCTCAAATGGGTTTCTGTCAGGGTTCAGGGCTCTGGCTGGGCCATTAAAGAACAGTCATGGAGTTGTTGTGAAGCCACTCCTTTGTTATTTTAGCTGTGTGCTTAGGGTCATTGTCTTGTTGGAAGGTAAACCTTCGGCCCAGTCTGCAGTCCTGAGCACTCTGGAGAAGGTTTTCGTCCAGGATATTCCTGTACTTGGCCGCAATTAATCTTTCCCTCGATTGCAACCAGTCGTCCTGTCCCTGCAGCTGAAAAACTCCCCCACAGCATGATGCTGCCACCACCATGCTTCACTGTTGGCACTGTATTGGACAGGTGATGAGCAGTGCCTGTTTTTCTCCACACATACTGCTTAGAATTAAAGCCAAAAAGTTCTATCTTGATCTCATCAGACCAGAGAATCTTATTTCTCACCATCTTGGAGTCCTTCAGGTGTTTTTTTAGCAAACTCCATGCAGGTTTGTATGTGTCTTGCACTGAGGAGAGGCTTCCGTCAGGCCACTCTGCCATAAAGCCCCAACTGGTGGAGGGCTGCAGTGATGGTTGACTTTCTACAAATTTCTCCCATCTCCCGACTGCATCTCTGGAGCTCAGCCACAGTGATCTTTGGGTTCTTCTTTACCTCTATCACCAAGGCTCTTCTCCCCCGATAGCTCAGTTTGGCCGGACGGCTAGCTCTAGGAAGGGTTCTGGTTGTCCCAAGCGTCTTCCATTTAAGGATTATGGAGGCCACTGTGCTCTTAGGAACCTTAAGTGCAGCAGAAATTTTTTTGTAACCTTGGCCAGATCTGTGCCTTGCCACAATTCTGTCTGTGAGCTCTTCAGGCAGTTCCTTTGACCTCATGATTTTCATTTGCTCTGACATGCACTGTGAGCTTTAAGGTCTTATATAGACAGGTGTGTGGCTTTCCTAATCAAGTCCAATCAGTATAATCAAACACAGCTGGACTCAAATGAAGGTGTAGAACCATCTCAAGGATGATCAGAAGAAATGCACAGCACCTGAATTAAATATATGAGTGTCACAGCAAATGGTCTGAATATTAGGACCATGTGATATTTCAGTTTTTATTTTTTAATAAATCTGCAAAAATGTCAACAATTCTGTGTTTTTCTGTCAATATGGGGTGCTGTGTGTACATTAATGAGGAAAAAATGAACTTAAACAATTTTAGCAAATGGCTGCAATATAACAAAGAGTGAAAAATTTAAGGCGGTCTGAATACTTTCCGTCTTCACTGTATAACCATTTTCCGAAATTTGAATTTCAAATAGAATGATTTTGAATTTGAATAGAAAAGATTCTGTTCTATTGTTTTTCTACTCTATTCTCTTCTATTATTCTTGTATTATATTTTTTTCTGTTCTGTCCTATTTTTTTTATGCTATTCTTTTCTATTTTCTATTCTATTCTAATCTTTTCTATTCTAATTCAATTTCATTCTATATGAAATTCTAATTTCAGAAAATGGTTATATATAGTTTACTTTTTCGAATTCAGACGAATTTTTTCGAATGCCGTATAATTCTTTCGAATTTGATAGTTTTTCAAATTCGGTAGATTTTTTTCAAATGCGGTCGATTTTTTTTCTAATTTGATCACATTTTTCTAGTTTGATCTAATTTTTTCGAATTTGGTCGATTTTTTTTCTAATTCGAATACAAAACAAATCTATTCTAATCTTTTCTATTCAAATTTGATTTCATACTATATGAAATTCAAATTTTGTATATAATGAATTCAAATTCGCATAGAAAAGATTAGAATAGCATAGAAAATAATAGAAAAGAATAGAATAAAAAAACAATAGAACAGAATAGAATAAAATATAAAATATATTCTATTCTATTCTATTCTTTTCTATTATCTTAGTTTCCATTGTTTTGAATTATTTTCCAATAAATTCTCGAATTCAAATTTATACTATTCGAAATTTGAATTTCGGAAGATGGTCATTAGGGATGAGCTTTATGTTCAGGTCGAACATGAGTTCGACTCAAACACTGGCTGTTCGCACGTTCGCCGAATAGCGTACAATTTGGGGTGTTTGCGGCAAATTCAAAAGCTATGGAACACCCTTTAAAAGTCTATTGGAGAAATCAAAAGTGCTCATTTTAAAGGTTAATATGCATGGTATTGTCATAATAAGTGTTTGGGGACCTGGGTCTTGCCCCAGGGGACATGTATCAATGTAAAAAAAAGTTTTAAAAAGGGCCGTTTTTTCGGGAGCAGTGATTTTAATAATGCTTAAAGTGAAACAATAAAAGTGGAATATTCCTTTAAATTTCGTATCTGGGGGGTGTCTATAGTGTTCCTGTAAAGTGGCACATGTTTCCCATGTTTAGAACAGTCCGAGAGCAAAATGACATTTCTAAAGGGAAAAAGTCATTTAAAACTACTTGCGGCTATAATGAATTGTCGGGTCTCGGCAATACACATAAAAGTCATTGAAAAAAACGGCATGGGATTCCCCCACAGTCCATTACAAGTCCCTTCAGGTCTGGTATGGATATTAAGGGGAACCCCGGCCAAAATTTAAAAAAAAAATGGCGTGGGGTCCCCCTCAAAATCTATACCAGACCCTTCAGGTCTGTTATGGATTTTAAGGGGAACCCCGCGCCAAAATTGAAAAAAAATGGTGTGGGGTCCCCCTAAAAATCCATGCCAGACCCTTATCCAAGCACGCAACCTGGCAGGCTGCAGGAAAAGAGGGGAGGATGAGAGAGCGCCCCCCCTCCTGAACTGTACCAGGCCACATGCACTCAACATGGGGAGGGTGCTTTGCGGTAACCTCCCAAAGCACCTTGTCCCCATGTTGATGGGGACAAGGGCCTCATCTCCACAACCCTTGCCCAGTGGTTGTGGGGGTCTGCGGGCGGAAGGGCTTATCAGAATCTGGAAGCTCCCTTTAACAAGGGGACCCCCAGATCCCGGCCTCCCCCCTGTGTGAAATGGTAATGGAGTACAAATGTACCCCTACCATTTCACAAAAAAAGTGTGAAAATGGTAAAAATTACATGACATGGCTTGGGGACAAGACCTTTATTAAAAAAACAAAAATAAAAATGTTCCACGAAGTCCATTCATCTTCTCCTCCGCCAACGGACCGAAAAATAAAAAATAAAAAAATCGACCGACCTGCCTCCAAGGGAGGCACCCGCTGTAATGACCATCCTCTCTAAGGGTCTGGTATGGATTTTTGGGGGGATCCCACGCCATATTTTTTTTAAATTTTGTTGCGGGGTTCCCCTAAAATCCATACCAGACCTGAAGTGTCTGGTATGGATTTTGAGGGGGACCCCCCACGCCATTTTTTTTATTTTGGTTCGGGGTTCCCCTTAATATTTATACCAGACCCAAAGGTCTGGTAAATGGACTTCCCCCAAATTGGGAGGAAGTAGAGAGGAGACATTGCTGGAAGAGGCAGCAGAGGAGGTTTTACACTATTGGAGCTCCTATGTTTCTTTCCATGCTCCCACTGTGTGACGCTCTCCGTTTGATAAAAACGGCATGAGAATTCCCCACAGGGAAACCCCGAACCAAAATTTAAAAAAAAAATGACGTGGGGGGTCCCCCTAAATTCCATACCAGGCCCTTCAGGTCTGGTATGGATATTAAGGGGAACCCCGGCCAAAATTTTTTTTTTAAAATGGCTTGGGGGTCCCCCTCAAAATCTATACCAGACCCTTCAGGTCTGTTATGGATTTTAAGGGGAACCCCGTGCCAAAATTGAAAAAAAAATGGTGTGGGGTCCCCCTAAAAATCCATGCCAGACCCTTATCCAAGCACGCAACCTGGCAGGCCGCAGGAAAAGAGGGGGGGACAAGAGAGCGCCCCCCTCCTGAACCGTACCAGGCCACATGCCCTCAACATTGGGAGGGTGCTTTTGGGTAGCCCCCCAAAACACCTTGTCCCCATGTTGATGAGGACATAGGCCTCATCCCCACAACCCTTGACCGGTGGTTGTGGGGGTCTGCGGGCAGGGGGCTTATCGGAATCTGGAAGCCCCCTTTAACAAGGGGACCCCCAGATCCCGGCCCTCCCCCCTGTGTGAAATGGTACCTACCATTTCACAAAAAAAGTCAAAAATGTTAAAAATGACAAGAGACGGTTTTTGACAATTACTTTATTTAAATGCTTCTTCTTGCTTCTATCTTTCTTTGGTTTCTTCCTCCATCGTCTTCTTCTTCTGGTTCTTCTGGTTCTTCCTCCGGTGTTCTCGTCCAGCATCTTCCTCCATGGCGTCGGCGTCTTCTTCCCAGTTTTTTTGTGAAATGGTAGAGGTACTCCCTTACCATTTCACACAGGGGGGAGGGCCGGGATCTGGGGTCCCCTTGTTAAAGGGGGCTTCCAGATTCCGATAAGCCCCCCGCCCGCAGACCCCCACAACCACCAGCCAAGGGTTGTAGGGATGAGGCCCTTGTCCCCATCAACATGGGGACAAGGTGTTTTGGGGGGCTACCCCAAAGCACCCTCCCAATGTTGAGGGCATGTGGCCTGGTACGGTTCAGGAGGGGGCGCGCTCTCTCATCCCCCCTCTTTTCCTGCCAGGTTGCGTGCTCGGATAAGGGTCTGGTATGGATTTTTGGGGGGACCCCACGCCGTTTTTTTTATTTTGGCGCGGGGTTTCCCTTAAAATCAATACCAGACCTTAAGGGTCTGGTATAGATTTTGAGGGGGACCCCATGTCATTTTTTTTTTACTTTGGCCAGGGTTCCCCTTAATATCCATCCCAGACCTGAAGGGCCTGGTATGAAATTTAGGGGGACCCCCCACATCATTTTTTTTTTATTTTGGTTCGGGGTTCCCCTGTGGGGAATTCCCATGCCGTTTTTATCAATAAACTTTTATGTGTATTGTTGGATCGGCAATTGATTAATTGATTAGCGGCCCGAAGAGAAGTTTAGTTTTACTTTAAAGACCTATATATGGACTTTTTTTTTTTTTTACTTTCATATAGATTTGGCAAATTGTCTGTAATAAATACATGTTTTTTTTTGTCTTATGGGCTGTTACCAACAGCAACTCTTCACTACCCACCTTTTTCTTCACACTGGCCTTTCACACAGACATTTGATCCAGATGGAGGATGGTGTTTGTTTTCATTTCACAGCTAATAAGGGTGCCAGGATCTGAATGTGCAGTTTGCAGGTTGTGGGAGCCTGCATGTCCCTGTTTTCTCTCTGCCGTCATCTATGAACTTGTGAGAATCACGTTATAAATTATTGGAAACTTGAAGACTGCTGGCAAGATACTCTGTGCCATGCTTTTTTCCTGTTAATCTGCAATACTGCAGGTTTGTTAAGCCTCCTGAACAAGTGTTGAGTAATTAAATCACTTTCTAGCAAAAAAACAATGCTCCTTAAAATGAAGGCTCAAATTAAATGCAGATGGCTCGGATTGCCTAAACTAACCAGGTAAATAATGACTGGCATATAAAATTTTATATGAATTACAAGTCAGATATACAGATGTGAGCTTTAATAATGAATTACTATGTAGTATTATCTACATAAATAAAAAAATGTAAATTCTTACTCTAAGTAAAAGAGAAAAACAGCAAACTGCCTGATTCCAATGCTTGTTCTCTAGTTCTAAGGACATTATACCTGCTTTTTTCAACCTTTTTTTTTCCATTGAGGAACCCTTGACATAGTTTACTAGTCTCAGGGAATCCTTGCTAACAACTACTATATCTACAGCTCAATGCACATTAGCATGATGTTGAGTAAAAAGAATGGTCCTTATATTTGTGGTCAGTGGAAAGAATCCTCTCCTTATAAATAGCCAATAAGAACCCTGATGTCATTGGTTAATTATCTGAGAGGCGGAAGTTGCTCATTACTCAAGGAACCCCTGGCAACCTCTGAAGAAACCCTGGTTGATAAAAAGCTTTGGAGTTGCTCTATGCTGACTCACATTTCAGATCAGATTGCGGACTTGCCAATACACTAATAAGGTAAAACATATCTACACATTATATACACATTAGAACCCTTGTCAGGTTTCATGACAGTTGGAGGCTTCTTTGAAGAAATGCCTTCATTTCTTGTCCATCCCTCATGTTCTGGAATTCACAAGACTGTCCTGTGCACTGAAGTGATCTCCAACTGATAGAGTTTGAATAGTTTCATAAACAGGAGGAGGAGGATATGGATGGAGAAAGCAGCATCTGGGGACACATACTTCTGTGCAAGATAAGTGTTGTACTTGTTCACAGAAACCAATGTTCACCCCCACCTCCCCACTAGGTATCATTGCTCTCCCAACCCTCCCCAATTCAAATTCTGTGTAAAGAATAGCTAGTTGTTAAGGAGCGGGCCAGGAACCCAGCCGCTGATTCCTTAACAACCGATGATTAATCAACTGAATGTAAACAGAATTGCTTGCCAATAAAAATTCAGAAATAATACCTACCTAGGCCAATCGGGTCCCCCTCAAAATCCATACCAGACCCTTATCCAACCAGACAGCCTGGCAGGACAGGAAAGGGGGGGATGGGCAAGTGCCCCCCTGAACCATACCAAGCCACATGCCCTTAACTTGGGGGGATGCTTTGAGGCAGGGGGGACCCCAAATCACCTTGTCCCCTTGTTGATTGGGACAAGGGCCTCTTCCCCACACCCCTGGCCTGGTGTTTACGAGGGTCTGCGAGCCGTGGGATTCTCGGAATCTGGAAACCCCCTATAACAAGGGTGCCCCCAGATCCCAGCCCCCCATGTAAATGAGTAGGGGTACAGAGTAACCTGACTCATTCACCAAAAAGTTCTCAAAGGAATAATAAAAACACAACACCAGTTTTTACAAATCCTTTATTAAAAAAAAAAACATAAAAATGCTGACATGACAGGTAAACATAGGGGCAGGAGTCACCTGGTGACGTAACCGAGTGACCCCGCCCCCATGTCTTCCTCTGATTGAGTGAGTGTTATTCCCGAATGACAGATAAACATGGGGCGGGGTTACCCAGTGACATTACAGGGTGATTCCACCCCATAATGACACTCACCCAATGACAGGTAGGCATGGGGGCAGGGTCACCCAGTTACGTTACTGGGTAACCCCCACCCCTATGTTTACCTGTCATTTGGCTGCATCTCTGGACGGGGGCAGTTGTGTTTGTCGGACGGGCAGTTTTTCTTTTCATTTGAGTTGGCATTTTTATGTTTTTTTTTATAAGGGACTGGTGTTGTGTTTTTATTAATTCTGACTTTTCTTCGGTGAATGAATAAGTGTACTATGTACCCCATACTGATTCACATGGGGGCTTTCAGATTCCGATAAGTCACCCTCCGCACCCCCACAACCACTGGGCCAGGTTTATAGGGAAGAGGCCCTTGCCCCCATCAACATGGGGACAAGGTGCTGCCCCAAAGCACCCCCCCATGTTGAGGGCATGTGTCCTGGTATGATTCAGGATTGGGGGCACTTGCTCATCACCCCTTTCCTGGCCTGTCAGGCTGCATGCACAAATAAGGGTCTGGTATGAAATTTAGGGGGACCCCCCACATCATTTTTTTTTTATTTTGGTTCGGGGTTCCCCTGTGGGGAATTCCCATGCCGTTTTTATCAATAAACTTTTATGTGTATTGTTGGATCGGCAATTGATTAATTGATTAGCGGCCCGAAGAGAAGATGAAGACAAGAAGATGAAGACAAGAATATGAAGAGAAAAAGATTGTCGGACCGGCAATTCATTCAATAGCCGCGAGTAGTTTTAAATTACTTTTTTTCCTTTGAAATGTCATTTTGGTGTCAGACTGTTCTAAACACGGGAAACATGCACCCCTTTACAGGCATACTATAGACACCCCCCCACGAACGCTAGTTTACAAGATCGACCGCTTCTGGCTCGTCCTTGCTTCCGAGCATGCGTGTTTGTACTTTGGACTTTTGTCCGACGGACTTGTGTACACGTGCTCGGAAAATCCGACAACAGTCATTTGTCTGCGGAAAATTTTAAAGCTTGCTATTCAACATTTGTCCACGGAAAATCCGACAACAATTGTCTGATGGAGCATACAAATGGTCAGATTTTCCGCCAACAGCATGTCACATCGCACAATTCCGTCAGAAAATCAGACCGTGTGTATGAGGCTTAAAAGTGGCATTGTTAAACAAAACATAAGTCTACCCACTGTATTCATGACACATATATGCCACAGCCCTTGTAACTACAAAATATGCTTTAATTCTTTGTGCCACTAGTGTCTGTAGAGTTCTACAGACACACAAAAACCTCAGCACAAAGAGTTATTTTAAAAAAATGTAAACTTCCCTTTTCCATACATGTAAAATAAACAGTTATCATTGCATCTGAGCCTACCTTAAAGAAGGACTTTACCAAAATGGTCAGGATGAACAAAATACTGGGAAATATAGGAAAAAGCCATTTGAAAAAAATCACACTCGTCCCAATAATAAATAATGTATAATTTATTATTATATTATTATTATTATTATTTATGTATAATAAATACATTTAAATAAATAAATAAATAAATAATAAATAATGTATGTAAAATAGTAACAATAATAAAATAATGAAGAAAAAGTGCACTAAATACACTAAATAATATACAACTAATGCTCATCTGATGGGGACAGTGCAGCAAAAGAGAGAAAGGGGAGGATCCAGGCAAAATCTACTGAGACAAAACAAAAAAGAGTGTTGCAAACACCACCATAATGCAATATATTAATGTCAAATTTATCATTAAAATTATAAAAAATGCACTCACAAACAATTATTCCCTGAGGCGGAAAAGTTATAAGCAGCAAGCATCCCAAAGGAATCCCTGCGTAAGGGTCAGGAGTGAGTAATATCCAGAGTTCAGGGGTCACCAGCAAAGCAGCTTCATTATTATCCCATTAAAGAAGAAGAGAATTGTGCGCTGCATTTCGAAATTTCATAATTTGCCACGTCACGAATGTTAATTTTCCATTATGAACTCTAGTTTACAAGACTGACCGTTTCTGCTTCTGTGCATGCATGTTTGTACTTTGATCTTTTGTGCGATGGACTTGTGTACACACGATCGGACAATCCCACCACAAACATTTGTTGGCGGAAAATTTGAGAACATGCTAGCAAACAATTGTCCGATGGAGCATACACGCAGTCGGACTTACCGCCAACAGCCTGACATCCAACATTTCCCGTCGGAAAGTCAGATCGTGTGTACAGGCCTTTAGGCTGTCCATACCAAGAGCAAATTTCTTTCCTGCAACACAGACAGTGTTGATGCGGAAATCCCTCCTACCTGCCCATTGTCTTCTCCTGGTGGGGGGCAGGGGAGGGTGGGAGAAGACAGTGATTATTGGTAGTGACTATAGCAGCAGCTAGAGATAATCGTAGGTAAATCCTGGCAGGCTGGTTGTACCCAAGTTAATTGATCCATTAACTTGGTACATTCAGCTTGCCCATACATGGTTCAAATCTTGAACAGTTCAGCAGATTTGAACTGTGTATTGCCTGCCTTAGATATACTTTAGATGGACTTGACTAAAAAATCCAAGCTAAACTCCAGCTAATATTTTTAAGCAGTAATTGGTTTTATTTTCATTTTGGGATAAAGATTTTACATAAATTAACACAATGTAAAAGCTGATCATTGTAAGCACACCGTCAGTGTTAAATGGTTTGTCTGAACCTTCAAATGCCATTTTTAAGGAACAGCTTGGCCTGTTAAAAAAGTTAAAAAAATAAAACAAACTTACTGGCTGGATCACCAGGTGAAAATAAAGACAAAAAAGCCTTATTAAAGAAAACCAATGCAGTCACTACATTTAAGAATTGGTAAGCTGCAATATATTAAATGTTTTTGCTTTTGGGTTTTTACAGTTTTTTTGCTTTTGGGTTTAGTTTTACTTTAAAGACCTATATATGGACTTTTTTTTTTTTTTACTTTCATATAGATTTGGCAAATTGTCTGTAATAAATACATGTTTTTTTTTGTCTTATGGGCTGTTACCAACAGCAACTCTTCACTACCCACCTTTTTCTTCACACTGGCCTTTCACACAGACATTTGATCCAGATGGAGGATGGTGTTTGTTTTCATTTCACAGCTAATAAGGGTGCCAGGATCTGAATGTGCAGTTTGCAGGTTGTGGGAGCCTGCATGTCCCTGTTTTCTCTCTGCCGTCATCTATGAACTTGTGAGAATCACGTTATAAATTATTGGAAACTTGAAGACTGCTGGCAAGATACTCTGTGCCATGCTTTTTTCCTGTTAATCTGCAATACTGCAGGTTTGTTAAGCCTCCTGAACAAGTGTTGAGTAATTAAATCACTTTCTAGCAAAAAAACAATGCTCCTTAAAATGAAGGCTCAAATTAAATGCAGATGGCTCGGATTGCCTAAACTAACCAGGTAAATAATGACTGGCATATAAAATTTTATATGAATTACAAGTCAGATATACAGATGTGAGCTTTAATAATGAATTACTATGTAGTATTATCTACATAAATAAAAAAATGTAAATTCTTACTCTAAGTAAAAGAGAAAAACAGCAAACTGCCTGATTCCAATGCTTGTTCTCTAGTTCTAAGGACATTATACCTGCTTTTTTCAACCTTTTTTTTTCCATTGAGGAACCCTTGACATAGTTTACTAGTCTCAGGGAATCCTTGCTAACAACTACTATATCTACAGCTCAATGCACATTAGCATGATGTTGAGTAAAAAGAATGGTCCTTATATTTGTGGTCAGTGGAAAGAATCCTCTCCTTATAAATAGCCAATAAGAACCCTGATGTCATTGGTTAATTATCTGAGAGGCGGAAGTTGCTCATTACTCAAGGAACCCCTGGCAACCTCTGAAGAAACCCTGGTTGATAAAAAGCTTTGGAGTTGCTCTATGCTGACTCACATTTCAGATCAGATTGCGGACTTGCCAATACACTAATAAGGTAAAACATATCTACACATTATATACACATTAGAACCCTTGTCAGGTTTCATGACAGTTGGAGGCTTCTTTGAAGAAATGCCTTCATTTCTTGTCCATCCCTCATGTTCTGGAATTCACAAGACTGTCCTGTGCACTGAAGTGATCTCCAACTGATAGAGTTTGAATAGTTTCATAAACAGGAGGAGGAGGATATGGATGGAGAAAGCAGCATCTGGGGACACATACTTCTGTGCAAGATAAGTGTTGTACTTGTTCACAGAAACCAATGTTCACCCCCACCTCCCCACTAGGTATCATTGCTCTCCCAACCCTCCCCAATTCAAATTCTGTGTAAAGAATAGCTAGTTGTTAAGGAGCGGGCCAGGAACCCAGCCGCTGATTCCTTAACAACCGATGATTAATCAACTGAATGTAAACAGAATTGCTTGCCAATAAAAATTCAGAAATAATACCTACCTAGGCCAATCGGGTCCCCCTCAAAATCCATACCAGACCCTTATCCAACCAGACAGCCTGGCAGGACAGGAAAGGGGGGGATGGGCAAGTGCCCCCCTGAACCATACCAAGCCACATGCCCTTAACTTGGGGGGATGCTTTGAGGCAGGGGGGACCCCAAATCACCTTGTCCCCTTGTTGATTGGGACAAGGGCCTCTTCCCCACACCCCTGGCCTGGTGTTTACGAGGGTCTGCGAGCCGTGGGATTCTCGGAATCTGGAAACCCCCTATAACAAGGGTGCCCCCAGATCCCAGCCCCCCATGTAAATGAGTAGGGGTACAGAGTAACCTGACTCATTCACCAAAAAGTTCTCAAAGGAATAATAAAAACACAACACCAGTTTTTACAAATCCTTTATTAAAAAAAAAAACATAAAAATGCTGACATGACAGGTAAACATAGGGGCAGGAGTCACCTGGTGACGTAACCGAGTGACCCCGCCCCCATGTCTTCCTCTGATTGAGTGAGTGTTATTCCCGAATGACAGATAAACATGGGGCGGGGTTACCCAGTGACATTACAGGGTGATTCCACCCCATAATGACACTCACCCAATGACAGGTAGGCATGGGGGCAGGGTCACCCAGTTACGTTACTGGGTAACCCCCACCCCTATGTTTACCTGTCATTTGGCTGCATCTCTGGACGGGGGCAGTTGTGTTTGTCGGACGGGCAGTTTTTCTTTTCATTTGAGTTGGCATTTTTATGTTTTTTTTTATAAGGGACTGGTGTTGTGTTTTTATTAATTCTGACTTTTCTTCGGTGAATGAATAAGTGTACTATGTACCCCATACTGATTCACATGGGGGCTTTCAGATTCCGATAAGTCACCCTCCGCACCCCCACAACCACTGGGCCAGGTTTATAGGGAAGAGGCCCTTGCCCCCATCAACATGGGGACAAGGTGCTGCCCCAAAGCACCCCCCCATGTTGAGGGCATGTGTCCTGGTATGATTCAGGATTGGGGGCACTTGCTCATCACCCCTTTCCTGGCCTGTCAGGCTGCATGCACAAATAAGGGTCTGGTATGAATTTTGGGGGGCCCACGTCATTTTTTTTAAAATGCTGGCATTGGGTCCCCTTAAAATCCATACCAGACCTGAAGGCCTGGTATGGGGGGACCTACGCTGTTTTTTTTTCGGAATTTTTTTATTTGTCGGCAGTTCTATTTATATTCAGCTGTCAGCGGGGAAGCTGATGAGTTATCGGTTGTTAAAGATGCCAATGGTTGGCTTCCCAGCCTGCTCCTTAACAATCAGCTATTCTTCATACAGAATTCCAATCTGTTGATCATTTTTGGACCTATCCGAATTTGAATGGTTCCGAAAATTTGGAATCTATTCGAAAATTAATAAACTAAGCGAAATGAAACTAAACAAATTCCAAAACAAATCAACTAAACAAATTTAGTAACATAACAAATCTATCCGAAATGAAACAAATTTTACCGTTCTGCACTAATTGAAGCCTAGAAGCCCAGGCCAAATTTAGCAGTTGTGACTAATTTGCCTACCTAAATATTATTACAGAATTTTTCTAATTCTATAAATTGTATCATATAACTAAATTAATAGGTAAAAATGTCAGGTTTAGAGATACACATATTATGCTCTTTTGGTACCATCCCTAATAAAATTCTTCATCACATATCCCCTCAACACACCACATAGGAAGGGGGGAGGATGGAAGAGGAAAAAATTAGACTTTCATTGTACCAGGTAGCGATAACACTCACATATAGAATACAATAGCAATTATTTAAAAAAATAAAAAATGTAAAATGATATATGTCCATACAAACATGATGTGAGCATCAATCAACACAAAATTGAAATTGCTGTCCAATTTTCCAAAAATTGTGAATTTCCAGAAAGGTGTTTCTAACCAAACATGTCAGCCAGTTAAGGATTATATATTTAGATAAGATACCCTTAATAAACAATAAGAAGGTCCTACTGTGCCGTATTGTGGAAAAGACGGCACCCTGGAAAGGGGACAGCACCCCTTGATTAAAGTGGGGTTCTTTCGCTTCATAGGATGTTATTTAACAAGATCCATTTGCCCTCTCTGTTTTCTCACACTTTTCAAATCCTGTAAAAGTGATCATACAGCTCTAGAGCCATCCGGATCACATATACCTCATTGCTGGGAGCCAGCTGAACAAAAAGAAAACAAGCTCAAAGCTGTTACTGCAGCCATAAGCTTGTTTCACCCAGTTCAAAGCCAGGCATGAGATACACCCAAGGTCCTGAACTGGTTTTTATTAAGCCTTCAATATGCATGTGATGTGCATATGCAGGTCATTCTTGACATTCTGATCACATGATTGTGAATCACTCTCATTGGTTCCTAATTGTTAGTAAGGACTGAAGCTGTCAGTGACAGGCACATTTGACAGCTAGCAATAATGAAAAGTGTTGGCTGGTAGCTTCAGTATCAAAGAGAGGATGAAGATTAATGCATCTTCAGCAAGGAGCATCATGCAGAGGTACATTACTCTATGGACTGTGAGCAGGAAGGAGTGGTTCTAAAGGCTAGACATTTTTTTAACTTAATGCAATCCCTGCATTAAGGTACAAAATGTCCCCCCAGTAATTGTATGCCCCCCCCCCTATATACTATATAGTCTTATTTCGATCTGGTAATGTGCTCATCTTCAGCGGAGCTGGTCTGTGTTCCTCTCCTCACAGAGGAACCATTGGCTCCTGCTGCTGCCAATCAAATCCTGTGAGCAGGGATCTGGGGGTGAGGTCAAGCAGTGCTGCATATGTCTATGGACACACACAGCCTGGCTCAGGAGCAAGCCTGCATGTCTGCTCCCACAGCAAGCTGTTTGCTATGGTGGCAGACACGAAGAGGAGGAGCCAAGAGTTCGAGTGGGGAACCCCAGAAGAGGAGGTTTAGGGCTGCTCTGTGCCATAGTAAGAATAAAATGTTTATTGTTTTAGAAAAAGAAATGTAAGCCTTTACAACCGCTTTAAAGAGACTAGTTAAATTGTTTTACATTCTAAATACAATTCATATTAAGAGTCACTGATCTATATTTGCTTCGCAGTACAGCAAAATTACATTGGTAGTTAGATTATTATATTTGCTTAAGTTTGAAGATTGGGTCCTCTCCCTCTTAGATAGAAGTTTACTTTATGTTCATTAGCATTAGTTGATGATATACAGGTAGTTTACATCTCTGTAACTGATTAAAATCATCCCTACATATTCAGAATTCCCAATAAATAAAAAAGAGAAATACACCTTTTTATACAGTACTATTGGACAGTTTTTGAAAGCCCTTCCTGGCGTGTAATGGCATTTAAATAAATCTTTTATTCTCCATATTACGGTTTGTAACACCATATATATTTTTTTTTTCAGGAAAGCATTCAACACTGTTTAAAATTTTGTCAATGACCAAAAGTGGTAAGAGCACAAAAAGATTGGATAGGGTAATAGAACAGTTCACAGACTATGGATTTTTTTAAAAGAAGATTTCCTTACCTAAATACTAAAATTATATACTACAGAAAGTACTTTGCAGCTAATACAGGGCTGGATTTACAATTAGGCACAGTAGGCTTGTGCATATAGATAAGAGGAAGGAGAGATGCTGCTTTTCCTTGTGTATTTATTGGGCACATGTGTTTTCACTCTATGAGAAGGAATACAGCCATATTATATATATGTATTTACAAAGTAAAGTTGATTTGCTAAAGGAGTAGGCCATATTTACTTAAGGGTACCCATACTACCAATCCTTGACTACTGCAACTCCCTCCTCATTGGCCTACCTTTAAATAGACTATCCCTACTTCAGTCCATCATGAATGCTACTGCCAGACTCATCCACCTTACAAACCGCTCAGTGTCTGCTACCCTTCTCTGCCAATCCCTCCATTGGCTGCCACTTGCCCAACTAAATTCAAAATACTAACAATAAGTTACAAAGCCATCCACAACTCTGACCCCAGCTACATCACTACCCTAGTCTCAAAATACCAACCTAATCGCCCTCTTCGTTCACTCCCAAGACCTCCTGCTCTCTAGCTCCCTCATCACCTCCTCCCATATCCGCCTCCAGGACTTCTCCCAAGCCTCACCCATCCTCTGGAATTGGCTACCCCAATCTGACACTGTCTCCAAACTTATCCACTTTTAGGCGATCCCTGAAAACTTTCCTCTTCAGAGAAGCCTATCCTGCCTCCATCTAACAACTGCACTATTTTCTCCATTAGCTCATCCCCCACAGCTATTACCCTTTTGTATAACTTGACCCTCCCTCCTAGATTGTAAGCTCTAATGAGCAGGGCTCTCTGATTCCCCCCTGTATCGAATTGTATTGTAATTGTACTGTCTGCCCCAATGTTGTAAAGCGCTGCGTAAACTGTCGGAGCTATAAAAATCCTGTATAATAATAATAATACTAGAAAAATGTAAAGAAAAACAGGATTTTTTACTGCACAAGATTGGATGATTGAAGTCATCACAGCTTCACCTCATTCACTAAGTTAAGTGAAAATTCATTCTGAAAAGTAAAATCACATTGCTCCTTTAAAATATCAACCTCATTATCACAATATTCTAAGCCAAGTTAGAATCATTAAAATAAGAATATGTTCTGTTTAAAAGAGGAAATCCAACACAGTGGTAATGCTTTCTGAGCTAAAGGTTGTTGTAATACAGAATCCAGAGATTAAAAAAAACAGCCAGGGTCTGACCGCTATGCTCCCAGTTTATGTTGGTAACCTCATTGCCTGCTGGCTAGTCACAGCAGCCTTTACTACTCTGAATGGATGTATGCCAAGGTCTACGCCACAATAACCACCCTCTGCAATATACATATTATAAATTCCTTCATTATTAAATTTCCTTGAGTAAAATTGTTTGCACACTTTAACATGAACAGTACGAATACGGGGATAGCTAGTTAGCAGGCATTCTTTTCATCCTAGTCCTTTCACTAACAGCAGAAATCAATGGCAGTTTAAGATGTAAATCTGTCTAATACTTTGGGAACACCAATCTACCACTTGAGTCTGCTGAGATTAGTGTGTTTCTACATGCATAGGAGGGGTGTTTGCTAGGGGATTAAACAATGACTGTTCTAGTCATTCACTTGAATCTTTTGGCTGCTGGAGTGCTAATTCATAACAGCAGTAACCCACAGCAGCCAATAGTAATCCACCTTATACGTTCAATGAATGTGTTGCTACAAGGTACCTTATTTAAGAAGTAACACATGATGATGAATAAGATTAGATATGTGGTGGACCGCTTTCTGGAGAACAGTTTTTACATTTTTTTTGCAATAAATTATGATCTATCACCCATGAATCCAGTATGGATTTAACATATTGAAATTTTTTTTGCAACTTGGTGAAATTCTTGCCTGAGAAAGTAGCCATCAAGGAACTTCCATTTGCCTAAAATCACAAAAAAAAAATTTCCAGGAAACATATTAGAAAGCATTTCCTTTTTCACACATTATGCATCATTAATGGATTTGACATCTATCTTTTAATAACCTCTGGGCAAGCTGTGAATTAATTTCTCATTGGCAAATCAATTTAAAAAACCGTAATTGATGAACAATATAAGCTTGTCATTGGTAACAATTCACTTCAACAATGGAGGATTCATCGTTGAATTACATTTAGCCTAATCACTTCTATTTCCTTATTTTATTTTTATGGAAAACTCACGTGCCCTAGAGCCTCACTTCATTTTAACATTATAGTAAAATACCTTCAACCATTTACTTGCCGTTGCTCTGTCCAAAGGAAACCTAAACTTGGGGTTTTACCACCTTGTCTCCAATAAGAAACAACCCAACAAAAAACAACCCTCCTATGATACTTTCCACCTAGTGCTATGATGCAGAGCCTGGCCATTGTTCAAATCCACCCCAAGGTGGTATACAATCTAATACTAGACTTTTCAGGACAAGATCACCAGCACCCACACTTCTAATGCAAGATAGAATTTCCTTTTGGAAGCACCACTAGTGATGGTGATGAGAAGATCTGCCCAGGTTTGTTTTCCTAGTGATCTGCCAAATCTGTGCCTGATATTCTTTCTGCGGGGTGGATTTTTTTGTCCTTTGGACCCTATAGCATTTCACTTCTGCATTCTATTATTCTTTCTGAAGAAGTGTGATGTAATTGATCATATTTGAGCTATGCTTAACCCTATTTAAGTTAACTATAAGGACAATTAATCATGATGATGTGGTGCACTTGTAAAACCATGTGCTGCAGTATATCTATATGATAGGCAAACTCTAACTTATCCATTCACTTGCTGACTATGATAGAACTTGGACTTTCCAAACATCCCATCAAAAAATGAATTGAGAAGGAAGGGAAGTCTTTACTAATTCACCTAAAGTGTATGTAAACATAAATTCATTTTGTATGAACTGGGGAAGGGTTTACAGACAGCAAAAAGGGTTATTTTTGCTGTCTGTGTTCTGCTGGGTAGATTTCCCTTCACTTCCTGTCCTAAAAGCGCAACAGAAAATGAAAGGAAAACTCCCCAAAGAAAAGAAAATTCCCATCATAGGCAGTTGATAGTGGGAGATTTTTACCCATTGGAAGATTTGTCCTCACCTCTTGCTCTCATTATAGCTATATTTTGGATTTCTCTTCACTTTGTGTTTCTGTGAGAATAGTCAACAGGATAAATAGAAGGCAACTCAAATTTTGCACTGCCAAAAACTCCTGATCTGTTTTAGGGGTATGAATCTATAAAGGTTAATTTGCCTAAGCAGTACCTTGTAAAGTCTACTTTTTTGCCCTGAATTCCTCTTAAAAAAGAGCAGTGTACTTCCTGGCATGTGACTGTGCCTAGGCACCCCTGTTCCTGTAGATTAATAGTTGCATATTTGCTTTGTGAGATCATCTAAGTCACATCATGCCTACTTGTGCTTTCAGCAGAATTTTGAATTTTTAAATTAGGTTAAAAATGTTGTTGTAGGAGTTACTAAATTTAGATGTATTGTACAATAAGTAAAGTAATTCCAATTATTTCTTGGCAAATGGAAGACCTTGTCTGATATTCAAAAACTTCTATCCTGGGTGTTACACATGCCAAAGTACTTCTTCTTTCCACCCCTCCTCTGTCACCTACTGTCCTCTACATTTATTTACTTGACAACCCTACCATAGACAAATGGGGATTTTCTACTGTAATGCTGTCTTGAGGTGCTAATCTTCTTGTCTTAGGCGCTTTGTTACCAGTGTTTAGCGTGTTTCTGATAAGCCCTCCCATGCAGGAGATCAATATCTGTCCTGTAACATGGTTGGGGTTCTCAGCAGTATCTTGTCACCTTTGGAAGGCTTCCTGGCTGAAGGTGTGGAAGGCTGTTATGACTAGATGCTTTCAGCTGTGTTAGACCCTACTGAGCACAGCATGAGCAAGAATGTTGAACACCCAAGCCTGTGTGACTTGTGTTTGTCTTGCAAGTCACATATTAATGTACAACAAATACAAATACAAATATAAGGATTATCAGCGTATACTCGAAGTTGATTTGTTATGCTGAGTAGGCACCAAAATGATTAATCTCTTGTAACTTAATCGCATGTACTCATGGCACTAAATTTACCTTATTCACTTAGTTCCACAACCCTGCTATGACTAGCACTATAACTCCAATTCTGGAAGAATAAGCATTATTTAGCTACTCAATGCCTTAACGGTTAGTTAACCCAAAATATAGATCTGAGTTTTGGAAAGATGATGGTAGATTGAACCCCTCATAAACATATTGTATGTTTCTAAGATTCATGGTGGATGGTGGATTATTATTTTATTATTATACAGGATTTATATAGTGCCAACAGTTTACGCAGCGCTTTACAATATAAAAGGAGACAATACAGTTACAATACAATAGAATACAAGAGAATTAAGAGGGCCCTATTCAGAAGAGCTTACAATCTAATAGGGTGGGGCAGGTGGTACAAAAGGTTGTAACTGTGGGGAATGAGCTGATGGAAGTGGTAAGAGATTAGTTGGAGACGTGATAGGCTTTTCTGAAGAGATGAGTTTTCAGGGATCGCCTGAAGGTAGCAAGAGTTGGGGATAACCAGACCAGTGGAGGTAGCAGGTTCCAGAGGATGGGAGAGGCTCTGGAGAAATCCTGGAGACAAGCATTGGAGGAGGAGTTGAGAGGGCTTGAGAGTAGGAGGTCTGGAGAAGAGCGGAGAGGACTATTTGGGTGATATTTGGAGACAAGTTTGGTGATGTAGCTCGGGGCAGAGATGTGAATGGCTTTGTATGTTGTGGTTAGTGTTTTGAATTTAATTCGCTGGGTGATTGGGAGCCAGTGTAGGGATTGGAGGAGAGGGTGGCAGACACTGAGCAGTTGGTAAGGTGGATAAGTCTGGTATCAGCATTCATGATAGACTGAAGAGGGGATAGCCTATGGAGAGGCAGGCCAATGAGAATGGAGTTGCAATAGTCAAGGCGAGAGATAACGAGGGAGTGAATGAGGAGCTTGGTGGTTTCATTTGTTAAAAGGGGTGAATTTTAGAGATGTTACGGATGTGAATTCTACAAACTACAGAGTTGTAGGTGAAACTGAAGGAGCGCTGTGATAAATAGGCAGAGAACCAGAATAGAGTAGAATCTCGGAGACCAAGGGAATGTAGTTTATTGAGAAGGAATGGGTGGTCAACAGTATCAGTGGCCGCAGAGAGGTCAAGTAGTAGGAGTATGGAGTATTGGCTGTTGGTTTTAGTAGTTAGTAAATTGTTAGTGAGTTTTAGTAACGCAGTTTCTGTGGAGTGCTGCGAGTGAAAGCCAGACTGTAATGGGTCAAGTTTCACTGAGGTAGGAGCTAAGACGGTTAAGTATGGGAGTGATCTGCGCATGCATTAGAGGGGAGGGGAAGGTGCCATTAGAGAGGGAGAGATTGAAGATGTGAGTAAGGGAGCATAGGATAGAAGAAGAGGGTGACCGTAGTAGTTGTGAGGAAACAGGATCCAAGGGACAATTGGTTAGGTGGGCATCAGAGAAAAGTTTTGTTACCTCTTCAGTAGTAGTCTAAATAGAAATGTTTTCAGTTTCTCTGAAAAGACAAAAAAAAGGAGGTCTTGACTTATATATGCTGCCTTACCAATGCAGAACGTTTGGAGCTTAAGTGATAGCCTTTATTGGTTATCTTACGTTATTAAAGATGTAAGCTTCTGAGATATCTTAGATCCCTTGTGCAGGCTTTTTACATTTTTTAAAATGGTACTGAAACTCACATATTTACACATAGATTTACTAGAAGAACCAATGAAATATAAATATTCTAAAATATATTCTATATATTAGGCCCCTTTCACACGAGCGGATCGATCGGGTTCACCTGTCAGTTTTTCAGGCGGACCCGATTGGAGCCTTCATTCTCCACTAGATGTGTCTGTTTACACCCAACTTCATCCAGTCTGATTCATCTGCTAAAAAAAGAGGGACGGGGATCCGTCTATTGGATTGGATAACAGTCGAGGAGAGTGGGCTGTGCTGTGTCAGTTCTGCATTATCAGAGGGGACATGGACCAGTCATCAGCCTGCTCAGCGGGGATCAGCAGAAAGATCTCCCACCGAGCAAGCAGACTCCTGGCAAAGTCTGCCCCATGTGAAAGGGGCCTTATTTGATGGCATAACATGGTACAATACAACTGCCTTAAGCAATAAAAAGTTCTTATTGGTAAGTGCAGTAGTCCATTGCAACCAATCAGAAATCACTCGGCTGACATCAGACCTGTCACCTGCACAAGATGGATTTTGATTGGTTTTCTTTGTATCACTGTGCTCAAAAATTAACAATGAGGGGAAGGTGTTCTGTAGGGTACAGAGGTGAACTTGCAGTGTTGGTAACAATGTATAAGATTTCAGAGCAGCATTTTCAGCTCACTACAGGTTATGAGCTCACTGGATTTCCTTCAAGATCAACAGGTATTTTTATTGAGCAGATTTAACAAAATGCTTTGAATGGTATTTTTCACAAACTAAAAGGAAGCAAAAAATAGAAATTTATTGTTAAGCTGGCCTTAGATGGGTAGAATTTCAAATGAAAATTCTTAGGAAAAGAACGTTCTAATAGGGCGTACACACGGTCGGACTTTGTTCGGACATTCCAACAACAAAATCCTAGGATTTTTTCCGACGGATGTTGGCTCAAACTTGTTTTGCCTACACACGGTCGCACAAAGTTGTCGGAATTTCTGATCGCCAAGAACGCGGTGACGTACACCACATACGACGAGACTAGAAAAGGCCGGTTCAGAACCAAGCACGGCACCCTTTGGGCTCCTTTTGCTAATCTCGTGTTAGTAAAAGTTTGGTGAGAGACGATTCGCGCTTTTTCAGACTCGTGGCTTTCAGATCGTTTTCTGCCGTTCACTTTGTGCTTGTGGGTTTGTATCTGCTCTTCAGTGCGTGCAGTCAGTTAGTATCAGAGTTTTCTGTGTGATCTTGCCTGCTCGTTGCTGTTTTTCAGGTCGCTCTTCACAGGCCTTGCTGTTCTTCAGTGCGTTCTGTTACTTCGTTCTGAGCAGCCGACCGTTTTCTAGCCATGTTTCGTATGCGTACTCCTCGTAGAGTTCGTGCTGTGTGGGGGCTTGGTGTTGGGGTCCTGACCTTGACACAAGTCCAGTCCATGAACAGGGTGGGGAGTAGTTCATGGACCAAGAATTGGTTGCTTCAGCGTGACCAGTTCTCTCATATGCCTTTGCTCCGTGAGATCCGTGAGAATAATCCTGATGATTTCAGGAACTTTCTCAGGATGACGGACCCCGTATTTAACCGTTTGTTGGCTTCGCTGACCCCCTATATCAGCAGGCAGGATACCTGCATGAGGCAAGCCATCACTCCGGAGCAGAGGCTGGTCGCTACCTTGCGGTATTTGGCCACAGGGAGAAGTCTGCAGGACTTGAAGTTCTCGACAGGCATCTCCTCCCAGGCTCTGGGTATCATCATCCCAGAGACCTGTTCTGCCATCATACAGGTCCTACAGAAGGAGTATATGACGGTAAGATTTTTATCCTTTTATATCACATTTTATTGTATTGAATGTTTGCTAATATATTGTATTTCTTTCCTCATTCCCTAATTACCATGATTGTAATATGCTGTGAATGTCCCCTTTGTCCTCATGCATGCTGGATTTTTATGTAATTATTATTTTAGGTCCTTCATACATATTTGCCCTTCAATAACCTCCATAGCATGGTGTCTCCTGGCCCTATATTCACCTCATGTAGTCACTTAACAATGTATTTTATCAGCTCCATAGTAGTGCTTTACCCCAAACACCCCCTAAAATGTTTGGAAATGTTATTTTTGATTTAAATTCAGGCAGAGTGGCAGAGGCTTTTTTTTGTGGTGTCCCCAAATAATTTTTAGTAACCCTCCCTCCCCCAACTGCTAAGTCAGCTGATCCCAATTCTCTATCATCAATCATCTATCTGCTGACTTTGCCAAACCCATACACACTATACCCATCTATTTTGTGCTCAGATTTATGGATGAATTCCCCAAAGCATGTAGTGCAAGGGCCTGCCTGTATACTTTCCAATGGTACTGTTTAAAGTTTTTGTATCCTATTATTATCTTGATAGGTAATAGCAGAATGTCCAAATGTCCTCAAATGTGTACAGTGTGTATTTATATCTTTGTATTATGACACTTCTTACCTGTCCAGTGGTCTGCCAATAGTGTAACTAAGGAGGGGCTGTTCCAAGTAATACCCTGTATTTAGGCATTCATCTCTCAATGAAGTGAAGAGGGTTACCTGTCCAAGAGTTCCCCCCCCTGTAATGTTAGAAATGGCCCATGAGAGGGGTGGGGAGGTGGAATATGATAGGTGTACCTTATACTTTGGCCTTGTTAAATTCCCCTTAATAAATGCTATCTGGAGGTTGCCCCAGAATGTTTGTGTCTAATCTGCTTGCCATGTTTCTGTGAAAAAATAGTAATGTTTATTGTTTTTTCCTCAACAGTTTCCTTCCACGCCACAGGAATGGCAGACTGTGGCCTCCCACTTTGCCCAGCGGTGGGACTTTCCTAACTGCGGAGGGGCAATTGATGGGAAACACGTCCACATCGTCCCACCACCCAACTCAGGGTCGTACTATTATAATTACAAGGGGTTTAATAGTATAGCGATGTTGGCGGTGGTGTCGGCTAATTACGACTTTCTGTATGTGGACGTGGGGAAGAATGGCCGGATGTCGGATGGTGGAGTCATCGCCCAGACGGAGTTCTACAGGCGTCTCCAGAATGGCAGCTTGGACTTGCCAGCTCCAGAGGACAATGTGGAAGGTCTCCCATTTGTGTTCGTTGCTGATGAAGCGTTTGCGCTGGGGGACCACTTGATGCGGCCATTCCCGATGAGGACCCTCACCCCGGAACAGAGGGTTTTTAATTACCGGCTGGCCAGAGCCCGAAGAGTGGTGGAGAACACATTTGGAATCCTGGCCAGCCGGTTCCGACTATTTCTGACACCCATCCATATGGCGGAGTATAAACTGAACCATATAATACTGGCGTGCTGTGTTCTCCATAATTTTTTAAGAAAAAATTCTGCCAACTATGCTGGCTCAGTTGGGCCTGAGGCCAGAATCCTACATCCAACAACACTGACGGCGCTTGAAAGCGACCGTCCTGGCTTGCCCTCCCTGAGTGCCCGTGATGTCCGGTTACGATACCTGGAGTTCTTTGCGGGTAGGGGGGCTATCAATATGCCAGACAATATGTGAAGCCTTTTTATAATAAAAAAACAAAAGAAATTCTTGGTGGACATTTACTGCTTGTGTTTGTTTTAGCTGACCCTGACAGAAATGTTTTGAGTGCAGAAAATGTTGTGATTGTGTAACCTTATACAAAGCACTGTTGGCTGTTATTTACTAAATGCAAAAACACATTTCACTACAAGTGCACTTGCAACTGCACTGAACCTGCACTTGTAGTGCAAAGTGGATTTGCCCTTAGGAAATAACCCCAATTTTTGCATAAAACAGCTATTACATCACCCCAAAAGTGTTGTAGTGTTGAGACAATAATCCACACATTCTTGAGTAAGCCACTTTTTTATACCTGCACAATCACATGTGCATTTACCAAAGGTTTTTAAAACAAACCAACATGTTTGTTGTATAACAATTTTTGCAGTAGCATTATCAAAAATCGAAATATCAATTTCAGATAAAACAGGCCTGTGTAAAACCAACAAGAAAGCCAAAAAACTTGAACTTACAAAGTTCACATTAGGTAAAACCTGAAGGCTATATCAGACATCAGTATTTAGGAACTGGGTTTGATATAGCGTTCAGATGGGGGGAAATCACCCCTGGAAAAGCCAAATTTGGAAGATGCACACCAATTTACGAATGTCAACATGTGCTATCTGCCATCAGGGGGGATCAAGGGACGTGTTTTGGGGGAGCAAGCCCTTCCTCAACGCGACTTTATAATTGAGGAAGGGGTTGCACCCCCAAAACGTGTCCATTGATCTCCCGTGATGGCAGATAGCACATGTTGGCACACTGTGTGCATCCTCCAAATTTGGCTTTTCTAAACATTGCAAAAAATTTTAAAATATTGAACCACAATACAAAAAGTGATTTTGTGGGGTTTAAATTCGCCCCAAAACATCAATGATGTTATTATTTTTTTTAATAACATCATATATTTTTTGCTGGATGTTTTGCAGTTCGGCATTACACCCCATGATCTCCCCGATCAGGATCTGGGCACTTTCAGAAGTAAAGCGTTGGGGATCCACAACCTCACGATCACCTAAAAAGAGATAAAAAAAAATAAAATAGGTCTCAAAAATCTGCCACCATCCATCTCGTTTACCTGAGCCTGTGGTCGCAGACACTCACCTGTTGTGGTGCCAATCTCCACCACATCTTCTTCTTCCTCCTGCTCTTCTTCATTTGGGGGTATTTCACCTTCTTCCATAGGTGGGGGGTCTGTGGTCTCCTCGGATGAGGGGTGTCCTCCGAGTCTTTTCTCCCCTATGTAAAACAAAAATGGTATAATTAGCACACAGATATTTGATGGCAGAACTATAAATAGGAAACATTGCTTGGAAGTGGGGTACAATTGTCTATTTTAGCAGAGTTCCAAGATGTATATTTTTTATTGGCCTTTGTCAAGCTGCAATACTTTACCTGTTTAGTACAAGCTTCACAGATGGAGACCCCCCTATAGTATACACTGGAGCACCTGTGTGCCCCCCCTAATAAAAATGGTGTTCTTGTGTCCCACACTAGTGCTCCAGTGTCCAGATGTGAAAACAGCTGCTCAGTGTCCTCTCCTTACACACAATCTAGTTGGCATTTCATTCTAGTAACAAACCCATCTACACAAACAAATATTTGGCATCCAAGTAGGCCCAAAAAAAATGTGTGAAAATGCATATGGCCTAAACAATGGTGTTCTAGAGGCCGAAAGAAAAATGTTGGATACGAACGAATAATGGGCCCATGAACATTAAAGTTGCCCTTTTAAACGTTACAATTAATAAAAGCATATGGAGCAGAACGAACGGAATAAAGACAGAAAGAATAGGAACACAGCACAACTACTTACTTTTTTTTACTTACTCTCCGGATCTTTCGGTACTGCTCTGGCTCTCTCAACTTCAGGTCCGACCACCGCTTCCTGAGCTGATCTTTCAATCTTCGTACCCTGAAATTCCTGTGAAGGCTTTTGATCACTTTAGCAATGATTTTGGCCTTTCGGATGTTGGGGTAAGGCCCATATTTTCCGTCATAGTCGGACTTCCTCATGATGTCGACCATCTCCAACATCTCCCCAAAGGACATATTTGTGGCCTTAAAACGTCTCCTTCTGGATCGGGACGTGCCTGGATCTGGGCTTTCCTCCTCCTCCTCCTCGTTGCTATAATTAGCATGCACCTGCTGTAACTCCGCCATGTGCTCTTCACCCACTGCGCCGAACGAAAAGGGGCGGGGAATAGACTAGAAAGAACGTCAGGGGCGGGCGGAGTTACACGCATGCGCGGTGTGTATAAAGCGTAACACGCGTGCGTATTACGTACGATCTGTGAGCGGAGGAAGGAGCATTGGACGCGCCGATCGTAAGAACGAAGGTAAGAGACAAACTTGTGCCTATACTGGTTCTAGATTGAGGCCTATATTGTAACAAGATTAGGAGAGTTTTGTCTGACATTAGGCTTTGTCTTGTGTTGTGTCTTGCAGTGAACATGGATATCTTAGTGAAAGACAATGACTTCATGTCAGTATTCATAGATATCTTAAGGGAGCTGCCCTGTCTGTGGGAGATTAACCACCCCCATTTCAAGAACCAAGCAAAGAGGAAGGCAGCACTGGTGCAATTGTGTGAAATTGTGAAGCAGGTGATCCCCACGGCAGACATCACCTATTTAAAGATATTAATTGGTTGCCTGAGGAGCACATATCTAAGGGAGCGCAAGAAAGTCCTGCATTCACAGAGATCCAGAGCAGCAGATGACATCTATGTCCCCAGGATGTTGTACTACGACAGGCTGCATTTTCTGGCAGGCCAGACTGAACCCAGGCCATCCCTCTCAAGTCTTCCTTCCACGCTTCCTTCCCCCCTGGCTGAGGCTTCTGACGCCCAACCTGGGCCTTCCAGGCAGCAACATGTGGAGGAGCCCAGATTGAGCCAGGTATAGCATTCCTCTAAATATTTCTGCTTGTCCAATCAATGATGTTAACTAGATGTTAGTTGGGAGTACTAATTTAGGATTGGGATTGATGAAGCAACAACTAAAACCATATCCCTTTTTCATACACAGGGAAGTCTCAGCCAGGAGGTGGCCGAGTCGGCTGGCTGATCTGCAGGTCCCTCCACCCCCCCTGAAAAGAGAAAGTGGCAGTAGGAGGAGTGCCCTAGAGGAGGCTGCTAAAGGGTTCTTTTGGAAGGCTACAGAGGTCCTGGGAGCACCCCACACCATGGAGGAGAACATTGCTGCCTTCATTGCATATAAAATGCAGAGGATGGAGAAGGTCCAAAAAGTCATGTGTGAGGCCCTCATATCGGAGGCTCTGGAGAAAGGTATGAGGGGCCAAATTACACCTCAGACACACCTTCGCGATGGTCCTCCTCCTCCTCCTGCAGGTCCTCCTCCTCCCTCTCCTCCAGGTCCCCCCAGTCCTCATCCAGGTCCTCCCAGTCCTCCTCCTCCTGCAGGTCCTCCTCCTCCTCCTCCTCCAGGTCCTACTCCTCCTCCTGCCACATCTCCAACTGCACAGCCACAGCCCGGAATGAAGCGTGGAAGGAAGACCAGACAGTGATTGCCCTGGGTTCAGTCTGGTCGGCCAAAAGATGCAGCCTCTTGTGGTACCACAGCCTGGGGATACAGATGTCATCTGCTGCTATCCGGATCTCTGCGAATTCTGGACCAGACTGCCCTCCCTTACATATGGACTTCTCAGGCCACCAATTTTGATGTTCAAGAATTGATGTCTGCCGTGGGGGTCCCAGGCTTCGCTAATTTCTCATGTTGATCCAGTGTTGCCTCCCTCTTTGTTTGGTTCTGAGCCCTTAATAAAGGATTTTTGTTTTGAATTCTACTCTCCTATGTGTTTTACTTCAAAAAGGACAGTTGGTTTGTGAGGATTCAGGTACATTTCAAATATACAATGTGAAATGAACAAGGGACACCAACAACAAACAATCTCCTTGAGATTAAATAATAAAAGATATCAATGGTGTTGGGGTAACTTGACACACAAAACACACCCAAAAATATTCTGGAGTAAAAATAAAAATAACATTGAACAAAGATCAGCCTTTGAAAAAATCCAAACATTAAATTAAAAAAAAGGCTTAAAATCCAAAAAAACAACAAAAAAAAAATTATAAAACTGTCAGATGTGACAACTAATAACAATATATTCAGGGAATCCCACTAAAAAAACACAAATCAAACTTTGTGAGAAGTGTGTGTGAATATGAGCAGCAAAACTACTTAATTCTTGTCACATTATAAAGAAGAAGAGAGTGCGCTGTATTAAACCATTTTTAACATTGCAGCGTGACGAAAGTGTTGTATCCATTGCAAGTTTACCAGAACGAGCTGTCCCGTCTCGGAATTTCTTCTGAGCATGCGTGGCACTTTGTGCGTCGGAACAGACCACACGCGGTCGGAATTGACGCGATCGGATTTTGTTGTCGGAAAATTTTATCTCCTGCTGTCCAACTTTGTGTGTCGGAAAATCCGATGGAAAATGTCCGATGGCGCCCACACACGGTCGGAATTTCCGACAACACGCTCCGATCGGACATTTTCCATCGGAAAATCCGACCGTGTGTATGGGGCATAAGAAAGTATTCTAATTATTAGTGGGTCAAACCAATGTTAATTTTCGACCACAGTGATGAAAACATTTGAGGGAGCAGGATGGAAATTTTTTTCTTGAATGCACGCATTTCTAACAGTGTATGTGGTTTTCGTTTGGTAAAGTCCATTCATTACAAAATCAATTGTTGAAAGCAAATAACATTTTTCGAACAACATTCGAATGTTCTGAGAATTCTAATTTTCCTAAGGTTTTTCCTGAATAATTTTTGTCTGAAATTCTGGAAGCACTATTTAGGAACCCTTTAGTGCTGAGCAGCAACAAGTTCACTGATGAAAGAAACCAGCCCTGTTCACCTACATGAATTCTTTCAGTGAGACTGAGCCAGTAATGACAGTGCTAGACTCAGCACTAAGAGCAGCCCTACATGAAGTCTATACACAGCTCTATGCACAGTCCTATTCTTCTGCCTGGCTGTGCTCATATCTTATGCTGCACTTTGACACGCAACCAAGCCTCTCCCATTCAACTTTATCCTGCTGTATAAGAGGCACAATCTAGACAATCTAGACAAACGAGAAGTCTCAGGGTTATGGCACCCCCTGCAGAATGGAAGGACCTGAGCAGCTGCTCTAGCAATGTTTATTCATGCTCAAAAGAAGAGATCCAGAATCCATATCCTCCTACAATAGAATAGCATCTTCACATTTGAGTAAATGGACATCAGTACTAAACATGGTCTCAATCATGGAACATGGAAATCAAGATACCCAGGCATCTGTGCAAATAAAAAACCTCTTTCTCCCCTAAGGATCCTCAATATATAAGACATGACATGACAGCATTATCGCTTTTATAATATTTGGTCCAGAATAAGATCTACCGGAGCTAAACCTGGGACGTCTAACCAGGGGGTCCAAAAATTGTGGAATTTCCCCAAACTATCCCTGTGCTGGTAAATGTATTTTTCTAGTCTCATAGTGTTTCCCATTTGGGCAAGCCACCCCCCCCCCCCCCCCCCCTTTATCTACACCCCTGGTTGGTGGTACAGATGCACTGTGCCCAAGGTATGATAACATTGAGTTCTGTGTTTGCCATCAAGAAATAAAGTTCTAGAAGTACTGAGAACAATGCTAGGTGAACAATATGAAGGGGATAGTAATAATAATAATGATCACTGACCATGCATTCAACTTTACGCAAAGCAATATGTCTTTGGAAGAAAGTTATTAATAATAATGTATATAGGTGAAGATTCTCATTGTTCTTTCAGTTTTTTTTTGCATGTAGGAAGCCAAGATATGAAATGTTTGTTACAGGACCAAGCCAATTATGGTCAAATCAGGACACAATTAGCATGTGCATGGACACTCTATAGCCTATGCAAACACCATCTAACTAATTGACTTTAAGAAGAATTATACAGCTTGGTTAGATTTTTCCTATGTGACTGCTGTTGATCTTTTAAGAATAGGCTACTACCAGGTATTTTCACAAAACTTTATTTATTTCCTATAATAATATAGTCAATATATTATACAATGCTTTCCAGAGTACCTACAGTATATCCATCTCATCTCTATGGGTACTTCAAGATAGGCAATAAAGTGTGTTTAGAATCTGGATATATGTTTTTGTAGAGCAAACTAAATGCAAAGTGCAGTGCCCATAACAACTACTCTAAATACATATGGCACTAGTTAGTAAAGTGAATTCTGAGTGGTTGGATATTTCCTGAAGAACAATGAGTGATCTTGCCTGTGAGAGTTGTTGGAGGTGGCTGGATCCCGTAATGATGTATACTTCCTGTTTTGTTTTCCCATTATTCTACATGGAAGAATGAAGTAACAAGTCTACCTGCAGGAAGATTTTTCATGAAGTTGCAATAGTACATCTACTGCTCATTATCAATATGTAAAAGGTCAAAAACAGCTCAATTATTGCACGCAATGCTCTAAATCAGTAGCATAGTTTGCTATAACCCAGTCAAATTTGACTACTTTAATGCTGATCATCTGTAAACTGTAACTGCCATTGACTACAGGGAAATTGATGTCTCTTATTTACGAATCCTGACAAAGAGTGAGATTCTGAGAAGTGTGCCCTCGTGAGAAAATCATAGTATTAGGTAGTATAGGTTTTTCAGACACTTTCAAGACAAAGAAAAGCTGTACAATGAGTAAAGCTGCTACTACTACTTTGTTAACAGCGTTAATTTACTAGAGAATCTTCAGGTCAAAATAAATGTAGTAAACTGTCAAAGAATTCAGCTTTTTGTCTTAATTGGTTTAAAGCCATAAATACTGTAGTTATTGGCGTGTAACATACACTTTTTTACCCTGAAAATCGGGTGCAAATAGCGTGTACGTGTTATACGCCAATACTTACATTTTAGCTGCCCCGGCTGGGACAGGGAGGGGGGCGGGAGGAGTGCCATCAGATTACATACAGTGAGAATCTCCTGTTTACTTGGCAGCCTCTGTAATAGGAAGTCCTGTCTCCTGGGAAGCCATTGGACCATTGTTCTGTCTATCAAAGGAGATTCTTACTGTATGTAATCTGTCGGCACTCATCGATTAGACTGCACTGATGGCAATGGTGAGGCTGCTGCATTGATGGCAATGGTGAGGCTGCTGCATTGATGGCAATAGCGAGGCTGCTGGATTGATGGCAATGGTGAGGCTGCTGCAATGATGGCAATGGCGAGGCTGCTGCATTGATGACAATGGCGAGGCTGCTGGATTGATGGCAATGGCGAGGTTGCTGCATTGATGGCAATGGTGAGGCTGCTACATTGATGTGGATGATGAGGCTGCATTAACCACTTCCTGCCCGGCCTATAGCAGAATGACGGCCTGGTGGTGGTTGTGTTATCCTGACTGGGCGTCATATGATGTCCTGCAGGATAACAGCCCCCACGCATCGCGGCGATCAGTGGTGCGGTGTGTCAGTCTGACACACTGCTATCTTTACCACGTAATCAGCCGTGTCCAATCACGGCTGATCACGATGTAAACAGAAAGAGCCAGTGATCGGCTTTTCCTCACTCACGTCTGACAAACGCGAGTAGAGGAGAGCCGATCGGCAGCTCTCCTGATGGGGGGGTCTGCGCCGATTGTTTATCAGTGCACCCCCCCCTCGGATGCCCACACTGGACCACCAGGGAATCCGCCAGGACCACCAGGGAGGCACATAACATGTGGATGGCAAGGTACATCCCCCATGGCCATCCACATGTGCAAATTAATGCCAAATCTGTGCCAATCAGTGCCCACATATGGGCACTGACTGCCACCATTATGTAACAGAATAATTAAGTGATGCCCAGCAATGCCACCCCTCAGTGTCCATCAGTGCCACCCATCAGTGCCCACCTATCAGTGCCCATCAGTGCCCCCTATCGGTGCTGCCTACGAGTGCCCATCAGTGCCACCTAAGAGTGCCCATCAGTGCCGCATACGAGTGCCACCTATCAGTGCCCATCAGTGCCACCTATCAGTGCCCATCATCAGTGCCACCTCATCGGTGCCCATCAGTGCTGCCTTATCTGTGCCTGTCAGTGCCACCTTATTAGTGCCCATCATTGAAGAGGAAAATGTACTTATTTACAAAAAAATTTACAGAAACAAAGAAAAACTTGTTTTTTTTCAAAATTTTCGGTCTTTTTTTATTTGTTGCGCAAAAAATAAAAATTGCAGAGGTGATCAAATACCACCAAAAGAAAGCTCTATTTGTGGGAACAAAATGATAAAAAATGTGTTTAGGTACAGTGTAGCATGACCACGCAATTGTCATTCAAATTGCGACAGCGCTGAAAGCTGAAAATTGGCTTGGGTAGAAAGGTGTCTAAGTGCCTGGAATTGAAGTGGTTAATGGCACTTGTGAGGCTGCAGATGGGCAGCTTCACAAGTGCCATTGCGTGTTATACATAGATAGATATGGTATATATTTGCTGTACAGTATGTGACAGGTGTGACATCCAACAGAGATGTTCAACATTCCTTACTATGTAAAACCAACAGTTGTGTGGTTGTTTGGCCCCTAAAGCTGTGCTTTTTTTGACACGATAAAATAAATTGTCTATGATGCTGTCACCCCAAAAGATATTTTTAAGAACCTTTATGGGGTTCTGACCCACAGGCCTATTATCTAGGTTTAGAATAAACAACATCAAGCAAACTGAAGTGAAAAAAAAATGAGCATACAGTGGTTCAAAAGGTGAGAATTCAACATAGGTAACAGTCAGGTGGTGGGGTCACAGAGTAAGGAAAAAAAAGGGGGGGGAGGGGCAGTGAAAGAAGGAAGTAAAGAAAGAAAGAGGAGAAATGGAAGTGTAGCAGTCCAGCCCTACCTACATACCTACAAGCCAAACAGACTATGATCTATTCCAAGATTTTATACAAAGAAGAACATATTCAGGTTTGGAGGCAATATTCTGTCCCATCAAAGTATTCAGGATGCTGATCAAAATTGCTAAACCACAACAACAAAAAACTGGCCACTGCCCCCACCTATAACTGGCCTTCACAGGATGTGGGGTAGGTGAGCCTGGAGGCAGCCAAAGCCCCCTTAAAGGAACAGGAGCACACTGGATACCCAGCAAGAGCACAATGGCAGCGAAGGTGCCCAGTGTGTCAATGGACCATATATACGAACAGTAACAACAAACTAGCCCCACCTATAACTGGCCTTCACAGCGAGGAGCACATGGAGGGCCATATACATGTAAGGCAAAAACAATTCCATAGCCTAACTCACCAACCAGTCTGCTGGCCAACCAAATTAACCCCGTCTAACCATCTGTTAAAAGCAGGGGTTTAGTTAGCACACATTTGCAAACGCATGTGAAAGCTGCAAGGCCTCGTCACGGTACACTGTGTTGCTTGCAGTCCTAACACTACAAATTTATAAGTGTCTCCACAGTGGAAGCACATGCATGGAATGGATAGATGTGGGGCAGGTGAGCCTGGAGACAGCCCAGGCCCCCTTAAAGGAACAGGAGCACACTGGACACCCAGCAAGAGCACAATGACAGCGAAGGTGCCCAGTGTGTCCATGGACTATATATACGAACAGTAACAAAAAACTGGCCACTGCCCCACCTATAACTGGCCTTCACAGCGAGGAGCACTTATAAATTTGTAGTGTTAGGACTGCAAGCAACACAGTGTACCGTGACGAGGCCTTGCAGCTTTCACATGCGTTTGCAAATGTGTGCTAACTAAACCCCTGCTTTTAACAGATGGTTAGACGGGGTTAATTTGGTTGGCCAGCAGACTGGTTGGTGAGTTAGGCTATGGAATTGTTTTTGCCTTACATGTATATGGCCCTCCATGTGCTCCTCGCTGTGAAGGCCAGTTATAGGTGGGGCTAGTTTGTTGTTACTGTTCGTATATATGGTCCATTGACACACTGGGCACCTTCGCTGCCATTGTGCTCTTGCTGGGTATCCAGTGTGCTCCTGTTCCTTTAAGGGGGCTTTGGCTGCCTCCAGGCTCACCTACCCCACATCTATCCATTCCATGCATGTGCTTCCACTGTGGAGACACTTCTAAATTTGTAGTGTTAGGACTGCAAGCAACACAGGGTGCCGTGACGAGGCCTTGCAGCTTTCACATGCGTTTGCAAATGTGTGCTAACTAAACCCCTGCTTTTCACAGACGGTTAGACAGGTTAATTTGGTTGGTCAGCAGACTGGTTGGTGAGTTGAGCTATGGAATTGTTTTTGTCTTACATGAAAATTGCTAAACCAGTGGGCAGGTCCACCATATATGGAAAAAGGTTCCTAGCTGTCCACAACAGCAGGCACTAGATCCATTTTGAAGGCATCTCTTTTAGATGGTAGCAAAATCCAGTAAGAGTAAAAAATACTAACAGCTCTTGGATTTCTAAAACAAAAACTCCTCCCTTCCAATAAAAAATATTCTAAAATGTGTTTGTCTTTGGCACAATCTTGACAACAATAAATAATACATATAGATATTGTTTTTATTGCATTGGCCCTTTAAATTACAAAAATAACTGTTGCTGTACAGTATGGACAGCATTAGTGGCTTGGAAACACCTATTGTCAGTAACAGCACCTTCCGTCCGCAGTCTACAAACATTATCTATGTAAGCATCGTCTTCCAGGTCAGAGGAGGAATTTAACCTCTGATAAACCTATCACCTACTATGTCACTTAAAGAATAATACACAAGGGACGCAACTGTTTTCATAGATTTTACATGGAAAAATAACTGGAATTGTCTGTATCTGTATTGTTTGAGACAGTAGACTGTTTTTTTTTGTTAGTCTGTTGAAAGGTGATTTATTATTCATCCCCTGGTAAAGAAATTCTTTGAGGATGAAGAGTAGCCACAGTTTGAGATCATTACTGCAGACACCATATGCACACTGTTCTTTCACCACTCCTTTAGATCTTATCATGATTTTATGTACTACTTAGTACAGCACAGTTCTTTCCAGAGCGATGTTGGATATGCTGTATTTCCGAATGATTTTTCAGATGATGATACATGAGCTTTTTATTAATATCACTTTTCAAAGAACTGACATTTATAAGCCCACCTTTGAACTTCCACTGTGTCCCTTATGTTTTCAAGTGGCTCCGATACCATTTCTTTTTCAGTGAACTGAATAATACAGACTTTTGGCATCCATGCTGAGTGCCTTATATATTTTCTATATATTTTGTATTTATCTATCACCATGTATGGTCACAGTTCCTGCATAATGAACCACCTGCAGATAAAGAGTAGAAGATTATGGAGATCTGTTCTTCCCAAGTACAAGAAACCTTAGGATGTCTACATAATGGAAAACCAGTCTTGTCATGTTAAGGTACCCAGAGCCAACAGATGGTAGTTGAACATTATAAAGCAAAGTATTGACTAAAATATCTTTATTTCACCTTGCACAATAAAAATAATAAATAAATGAATATTGATTAATGTGGTTGTAAAGTCGCTAGTCACAAATCCTGGAATCTCCTCTGTTACAGAAAGATATACTGTTCAGTATCTGTGTTTTTTAAAAATTATGCAGCAAAATACCTTATTTCAGAGCATCACTGTGGGCTCACGTGACCTCCCGGTGCTCTCCTTCCCTGATCTGAGGACTACAGTGGGAGAGGCTGAGATTCCACATTGACACCAGCTAGGAGGAGAGAGGTGCACAGAGGCGCTCAGAAATAAGGTATTTCGCTGCATAATTTTTAAAACACAGATACTGCACAGTATATCTGTCTGTAACAGAGGGACTTCCAGGATTTGAGATTCGTGATTTTTTTCAGCCATAGTGGTGGGAGGGGAGGGGTGGCAAGGAGATGGCTCACATACAGACTCCATAGCTGACAGGCAGGGAGGTAGGGGGAGAGGGAGAGACTGTGGGTTGACGGAGGCATGTAAACTGACCACGGTATCATGTATCAGCAGCCATAATTACCGGGGTCAGCACACTAAGCGGGACACAGGAACAGGCAGGATCAACCAGGTATTTTACAGTATAGAGAGGGACAAATGACGCCTCACAAGCACAATTCCTGCTTTAAAGGAATTGGATCATTTTTAGGGTTACAACCACTTTAAACAAAACCTGTCATGACAGAAATATGGAAGTCATTATTATTATTACAGGTAATTATATAGCGCACGTTGTCATCCCTTTGTGAAAATGCTAGTTGCCTGCATGTCATTCCCCCCTTTTTTTTTTTTTTCACAATCAAAGGTTTATTAAAGCTTGTGATGTTACAATTAACTGCATACAATACAGTTTAGAAAGCAAAACAATTATCTATATTTAAAGGAGTTACATATAGTATCTGATGCTTGCATGTGAAATCATTCCCCCTTTTTAGGTAAAACTCGTAATTTGAATTGCATTTTCTTAGCAGGACACTACTGTTCCCCAATGAAAAAAACAAGGCAACAATGTGCATAAAAATGTATGCCTCAATCATTCTACATAAGGTTTTTTGCCTATAGACAAAAGATGATTGTTACTTTGTTTAGCCAATTTCAACTGGATCAAGCAGATGAAAGTTAGGGGTAGTTGAGCAGTTTTAGTTGATCAAATGTAACTAATTGCGCTGCGCCCAGAGCCCACCCAGTTGTGTGACATTAGCGAATAATATTCGCTAATATCTTCCTGTTTCTCCTCCCGGCCAATCAGGAAGTGACTCCTGAGACCTGATTGGCCTGGAGAAGCTACCACCGGAACTCAGGAGGAGACGCAGGGGGGAAGTTACGACCTGGATGGGGTAAGTGTAGGGGCTGGCAGAGGGCCTGGAGGGCAACGGGCAAGCGATGCGGCGATCAAGCAACAGGGGGTGGTGGTTGTTTGGTTGGGGTGGCTGGCTGGCTGGGGAGGCCGCGGGCCACCCACCCAAGAAAATTCAGCACCAGCCACCACTGATGTATACATGTCTGCTCATGCAATAACCATTTAAATTAACATGTATTGGCAGGTAAATTGTTCTCCTCCAGCTGACTACCATTTTATATCTATGGCGGTCTGTTGTGTTTTAGAAGAGAAAGCATTTTCTAATTTCTAATTTTCTAATTTCTATTGTCTTTAATTTTAATGGCATTGTTGTATTTACAGTACATTCTGTTTTATCAATCACAAAAATGATATGTTTAGTCACTCAGCTTTTATTTCTAATGCAGAGTGAGAAGCTCTATTTGACACATTAAAAGTTAATGGCACTATAATTACGCAGCCATGACAGCAATGTTCTCATGTGAGGTAAAATGACACTACCGCTCTAAGCATAATGTTTTCTATGCTTATTGTCTTAGCAATTATTCACATTGAAAGCTTTAAATGTCTGCAGAGTGTCAAGAAGGGAGCAGGAAGTTAGTATGCGTGATTTATTCCATTTCAAGGTGAACATGACAGTGTTCCCAATCTTCCTAAGACTTATATGAGGTTAGGCTGTTTTTGTTCAGTTAAGCCTAGACTCACTGAGTGTTATACAAATATTAAGCAGTTACTGCTATCCAGATTACTAGAAAGCTGATACGTGGGGCAAGTAGAATACAACTTAATTGCTCATAAGGAATGGAATAGAGATTTGTTCATGCAGAAATGATTTGTGTACATAAGAAACAGAAATATTATACTCTTGACAAAAAAAAAAAAAAACTGAACACACAAGAAAATAAAACATTTTCCTTAAAATGTAATTAATTCTTGCTAAGTCTTCAGCTTTTAGTGAAAACAAAGGTATATTCCTGACGCCAATGTGATTCACTGAGTAATCATTTTAGGCTTTCAAACCAATGAAACTTGAGGGTCAGGAATCAAACTGAGGTGCTGGAACCTGTTCTGGGGATTTCCAGACAGTGAGATTTGTAATTATACCAGAAGCTACTGTCAATTTTTGATGCCACAGAAAATGTCTTTGTAATACATGGTAAGTGTACGTCAAAAGTGAATTTATCCTGGGCATCAGAAGATCGGTTGAATTAGCAGTTAACCTGCAGGGAGGAGAATAGGCAGAGATGAGTATTGGATATGGTGCATCTCATAAAATTAGAATATCATCAAAAAGTTAATTTATTTCATTAATTCAATTAAAAAAGTGAAACTCATACATTTTATATACAGTAGATGCATTACACACAGAGTGATTTATTTCAAGCATTAATTCTTTTAATTTTGATGATTATGGCTTACAGCTAGTGAACACCCAAAATTCAGTATCTCAGAAAATTAGAATATTATATAAGACCAATAAAAAAAAAAGGATTGTTAATACAGAAATGGTGGCTTACTGAAAAGCATGTCCATGTACTGTATAGTATGCACTCAATACTTTCCGGGGCTACTTTTGCATGAATTACTGCATCAATGTTGCCTGGCATGGAGGTAAGTTTTTATGGAAGCCCAGGTTTCTTTGATAGCGGCCTTTAGCTCATCTGCATTGTTGGGTCTGGTGTCTCTCATCTTCCTCTTGGCAATACCCCACAGATTTTGGGTCAGGCAAGTTGGCTGGCAAATCAAGCAAAGTGATACCATGATCATTAAACCAGGTATTGGTACTTTTGGCAATGTGCGCAGATGCCAAGTCCTGCTGGAAAATGAAATCAGCATCTCCATAAAGCTTGTCAGCAGAGAGAGGCATGAAGTGCTTTAGAATTTCCTGGTAGAGGGCTGCGCTGACTTTGGACTTGATAGAACACAGTGGACCAACACCAGCAGATGACATGGCTCCCAAATCATCAATGACTGTGGAAAATGTTGCATTTCATATGGAAATCAAGGTACTAGAGTCTGGAGGAAGAGTGGAGAGGCAAAGAATCCAAGTTTCATGAGGTCCAGTGTGAAGTTTCCACAGTCAGTGATGATTTGGGGAGTCATGTCATCTGCTGGTGTTGGTGCATTGTGTTTTAAAGTCAGCACAGCCCTCTACCAGGAATTTATAGAGCACTTCATGCTTCCCGCTGCCGACCAGCTTAATGGAGAAGCTGATTTCATTTTCCAGCAGGATTTGGCACCTGCCTACACTGCCAAAAGTACCAATACCTGGTTTCATGATCATGGTATTACTGTGCTTGATTGGCCAGCAAACTCGCCTGACCTAAACCTCATAGAGAATCTGTGGAGTATTGTCATGAGGAAGATGAGAGACACCAGACCCAACAATGCAGAGGAGCTGAAGGCCACTATCAAAGTAACCTGGGTTTCCATAACACCTGTCAGAAACCATGAACTCAGGACCAGACAGAAGCACAGTTAAATCACACTTGTTTAATAATAAAAGTAAAAAGAACAAACGTAGTCAAAGTGAAAGTCAAAGTTCAGTAACTGGAACGGATAGTCAGCCAAGCCAGAAGTAAAGGATGTAGTGGAACAGCAAGCAGGATCTGGAGCCAGAAGGGATGTCAGCAAAGCAAGTCTTGAACAGGATCACAGGAGATAGTTTCTGTGATGTGACCAAGGGGAAGGCAGAGCTCCTCTGGACTGGACGGCTTAAGTAGTGTCATGAACAGGTGTGACCAGAACCGTGTGATCTGCGACAGAGGACACCCAAACGTATATAAGTGAAAATATAATAATTTATTAAAGAAAGTGAGTAATATAATACAACCAACTCCAATATGACACAGTGCAATAACCAACCACAGACAGAGACCCACAAATAACAGATAGATAAGTGCAATAAATGGGAAATACCAGGTTCATAAACAATAGCCAGGCCAGGGTCATACACAGCAGATCAGCAGATGGACAGGGGATGTTCCAGAGACATAAACGTAAGCCAGGCCAAGGTCATACACAGAGAGGTCAGCAGATGGGGTATGGAACACAGGACAGGGAGAGGATGGATGGGTCAGACTGCAGGCAGGGATGCAAGGTAACAGGTGGGACAGGATAGGGTCCGAGACAGGGAGACAGGATCAGGTTCAGGGCACAGGATCAGATTGCTAGCAGGTCAGGAGGCAATGAAGAAATCAAGGCAAACATGTGAATGTTTGCCGGGTATTTATAGGCCTATGATTGGCCTCAAGTGACACCTGATTGTAGGAGGTACTGTCTGCTCCACACTGCCAGGATCCATCCGCTGGTGGATGCCAGTACTGCGGCCCAAAGATGATATATTATTAACAGGGAAAAGCTCTCCTGACAGTTCCAAACTGCCAGGAGACACCTGCTGGTGGACCTCAGTACTGCATGCCAAATAACAGGTCTTACCAGCGGATGGAACATTTCCTGACAGTACCCGCCCCTCAAAGGTGCGACCTCCGGACGCTCCAACTAGCCGTTGCTGGGGAAAGTCCATGGTGTCCAGCTGGGCAGTGGGCACATCAGGCTGGGCAGCGGACAGGAACACTCCAGGCTGGGCAGCGGACAGGAACACTCCAGGCTGGGCAGCGGACAAGAACAACTTGAGCTGGGCAGCAGACGGGAACAACTTGAGCTGGGCAGCAGACGGGAACAACTTGAGCTGGGCAGCAGACGGGAACAACTTGAGCTGGGCAGCAGACGGGAACAACTTGAGCTGGGCAGCAGACGGGAACAACTTGAGCTGGGCAGCAGACGGGAACAACTTGAGCTGGGCAGCAGACGGGAACAACTTGAGCTGGGCAGCAGGCGGGAACAACTTGAGCTGGGCAGCAGGCGGGAACAACTTGAGCTGGGCAGCAGGCTCCGGGTCATCGAGCTGGGCAGCAGGCTCCGGGTCAACGAGCTGGGCAGCAGGCTCCGGGTCATCGAGCTGGGCAGCAGGCTCCGGGTCATCGAGCTGGGCAGCAGGCTCCGGGTCATCGAGCTGGGCAGCAGGCTCCGGGTCATCGAACTGGGCAGCAGGCTCCGGGTCATCGAGCTGGGCAGCAGGCTCCGGGTCATCGAGCTGGGCAGCAGGCTCCGGGTCATCAAGCTGGGCAGCAGGCTCCGGGTCATCGAGCTGGGCAGCAGGCTCCGGGTCATCGAGCTGGGCAGCTGGCGTGGGCACTTCAAGCTGGGCAGCTGGTGTGGGCACTTCAAGCTGGGCAGCTGGCATGGGCACTTCAAGCTGGGCAGCTGGCATGGGCACTTCAAGCTGGGCAGCTGGCATGGGCACTTCAAGCTGGGCAGCTGGCATGGGCACTTCAAGCTGGGCAGCTGGCATGGGCACTTCAAGCTGGGCAGCTGGCATGGGCACTTCAAGCTGGGGGGCAGACACCCGGACATCAGGTTGGAGGGCAGACACCCGGACATCAGGCTGGAGGGCAGACACCCAGACATCAGGCTGGAGGGCAGACACCCAGACATCAGGCTGGAGGGCAGACACCCAGACATCAGGCTGGAGGGCAGACACCCAGACATCAGGCTGGAGGGCAGACACCCAGACATCAGGCTGGAACAGATCAGCTGGCGGGGAGGCAGGACTGGACACTGGCATGATGGTATGGGTTGGATTAGCTGGTGCGGAGGCAGGTTGGGTTACTGGCAGGATTGTGTGAGTGGGGAAGAACTTCCGTTTCTTCTTTGGCTTAACTGCTGGAGATCTGTAGGTGGCTGTAGGACTGTAGACATGAGGTGAGGCATACTGAAAGGAAGGGCTGGGATATGGCAAGGAAGGGGGAACAGCGGCCAGAGGGAGTTCTTGTGGGGAAGTTGCAGGTATTAGAGAAGAGGCAGGTGGGTTAAAGGCAGGATAGGTGCAGGAAGTAGAGACTGGGTAATAATACTTGGTGGAAAGCTGTGTATACTGGGCTGTAGCTGAGGTTGCCATGAGCGATGGGGGAATAGATTCTTGAGAAGGCAGGTGATTAATGGCAGGGCTGGGTTGTTGTGGCTTGGCTAAATTAAGGAGATCTGACCATGCCTGTAGCACAGGATGAACAAACATTGATTCACACACAGCTTGACTAACCAGCGATTGCACTGAATGGATGCAATCAGACAATACCTGCTGTGAACAAGAGGCATAACGTTCCATGAAAAAGGCTGGATCATCCTCTAATAACCACACCAGAGACTCAACCTGATCAAAACTGAAGGGGGGAGAAAAATCATCCCTGCCCTCTGGAGTACTGGACAATGCTAGCTCTGCACACAGCTGGATCAGAGGCTGAACATTTTCAAATAGCAATCTACCCTGATCAACCAGAGAATGGGCCAGATGGATACACTCCAGGAGCTGATCCCTGGCCCACTCTTTCAATACCAGACGACAGTAATTGTTATCCTCCAACACCAGTGAGGCAAGGAGAACAACTGTTTCTGATTGCATTTTCATAGCACTACAATGGTTCCTTTGCACAGTCACTTCTGGTCAGAGATGGCCTTGATTTACTGTCATGAACAGGTGTGACCAGAACCGTGTGATCTGCGACAGAGGACACCCAAACGTATATAAGTGAAAATATAATAATTTATTAAAGAAAGTGAGTAATATAATACAACCAACTCCAATATGACACAGTGCAATAACCAACCACAGACAGAGACCCACAAATAACAACAGATAGATAAGTGCAATAAATGGGAAATACCAGGTTCATAAACAATAGCCAGGCCAGGGTCATACACAGCAGATCAGCAGATGGACAGGGGATGTTCCAGAGACATAAACGTAAGCCAGGCCAAGGTCATACACAGAGAGGTCAGCAGATGGGGTATGGAACACAGGACAGGGAGAGGATGGATGGGTCAGACTGCAGGCAGGGATGCAAGGTAACAGGTGGGACAGGATAGGGTCCGAGACAGGGAGACAGGATCAGGTTCAGGGCACAGGATCAGATTGCTAGCAGGTCAGGAGGCAATGAAGAAATCAAGGCAAACGTGAATGTTTGCCGGGTATTTATAGGCCTATGATTGGCCTCAAGTGACACCTGATTGTAGGAGGTACTGTCTGCTCCACACTGCCAGGATCCATCCGCTGGTGGATGCCAGTACTGCGGCCCAAAGATGATATATTATTAACAGGGAAAAGCTCTCCTGACAGTTCCAAACTGCCAGGAGACACCTGCTGGTGGACCTCAGTACTGCATGCCAAATAACAGGTCTTACCAGCGGATGGAACATTTCCTGACAAGTAGACAGGACTGACGTGCAGGATATCATCAACAGCTGAGTAACTGTGGAGAGATAGGGGCTGGATATTAGCCGATAGCTGAGCAGCCAGCTCAGAGAAGGAGGGCTGAGCCCAGCCCTGACAGTACCCCCTCCTCAATGACCCCCCCTCGGAGGTCCACCAGGCTTGCAGGCTTGAGGGGAAAACATCTATGGAAGGACAAGGGCATGTTTGTCTGAGGATGAGACCCAAGAGCGTTCCTCCGGACCATACCCTTTCCAATGCACCAGGTACTGTATGCGCCCACGGAACCTACAGGAGTCAACAATGGACTGTACTTCATACTCCTCATGGTTCTCAACCTGTACAGGGTGAGGACGTGGCACTGAGGTGGCAAAGTGGTTGCAGACCAAAGGTTTTAATAAGGAGACATGAAATACATTTGAAATACGCATATTAGAAAGATAGTCTAATGTGTAAGCCACTGGGTTAATCCTGCGAAGAATACGGAAAGGCCCAATAAACTGAGGTGCGAACTTCAGTGAGGAAACATGAAGTCGGAGGTTGTGAGATGACAGCCAGACCCTGTCCCCAACCTGGTAGGAAGGCGCAGGCAGGCGTCTGTGGTCAGCATGGAGTCTGTACCTATCATTAGCATGTCGCAAATCCTTAGTTCCTCTTGTGCCCAATTGGAAACTAAGACCACAGAGATATTCCTCTAATGCAGGAATATTCTGCGGAACAAACGAGTCAGGCAACATGGAAGGTTGGAAATCATAATTCACCATAAACGGGGACAGTCGGGAAGCATAATTCAAGGCACTGTTGTGAGCAAACTCTGCCCACGGTAATAGGTCTGACCAGTTGTTATGATGGTCAGAAATATAGCAATGTAAGAATTGCTCCAAGGACTGATTGGCTCGTGTCATGGAGTCTTACTCTGAGCACACACAGAACAGGCAGCTATGAAGGCAGTTACATCAACACTAGGCCACCAGAATTGTTTGGAAATGGCCCAAAAGAGTTGATTCCTTCCAGGGTGGCCAGCAGCCTTGGGAGAATGGTAAGTCTGGAGCATGGCAGTATGGAGACTCTCTGGGATAAAGCAGTGGTCACAAGGTTTCTCAGGAGGAGCATGGACCTGAGCAGCAAGAATTTTTTCACCCAAAGGAGAAGTGAGACTGGTGAGAACCGTAGCCAGAATACGATCAGGAGGAATCACAGGAACTGGAAGCGACTCCAACTTGGAAGTGGAGGAAAATTGTTGTGACAAGGCGTCAGTCCTTACATTGTTAGTACCGGGTAAGAATGAGACAATGTAATTGAAACTTGACAATAAAAGAGCCCATTGCGCCCTTCTGGGAGAGAGGCGTTTAGCCTCAGACAAGAATGTGAGATTCTTATGGTCAGTAAGAATGAGAACCGGCACAGTGGTACTTTCGCAGAGATGTCTCCATTCTTTTAGGGCTAAAATGATCGCCAACAGTTCTCTGTCACCAATCTCGTAATTGCACTCTGCAGGTGAAAATTTCTAGGAAAAGTAGCCGCAAGAATGCATAGCACTCTCAGATGTAGGATGTTGAGACAGAAGAGCGCCAACACCAGTCTCAGAAGCATCAACCTCAAGGATAAAAGGTAACTTAGGATCAGGATGTGCCAACACAGGAGCAGAAACAAAGGCAGCCTTGAGACTCTCAAAGGCCTTAATGGACTCTGGAGACCAACTCTGTGGGTTACCGTCCTTTCTGGTCATATCAGCCAGGGGCTTGACCAGAGACGAGAAGTTACAAATAAACTTCCGATAATAGTTGGCAAAGCCCAGGAACCACTGCAGAGGATGTAAACCCATGTGTCAGGGCCAATGTAGAACTGCCGAAAGTTTCTCTGGGTCCATAGAAAAACCAGCAGTGGAAATGACATAACCCAGGAATTGAACCTGTTCACGATGGTACTCACACTTCTCCAGTTTACAATAGAGATTGTTCTTTCTTAGTTTCTGAAGCAAACAACAGACATCTATGTAGTGGCTCTTCAGGGACTTGGAAAATATGAGGATATTACTAAGATAAACCACCACACATAACTGCAACAAATCTTGGAGGACATCGTTAATAAATTCCTGGAAAACTACCGGGGCGTTACAAAGGCCAAAAGGCATTACGTGGTACTCATAATGGCCTGTTCTGGTATTAAACGCAGTTTTCCACTCATGGCCTCCTTAATCCTCACGAGATTGTATGCCCCTCTCAAATCAAGCTTTGTGAAAATTGTTGCTCCCTTGAGGCGGTCAACGTAATCAACAGAATCAGATAGGCATTCTTAATTGTGAAACAATTGAGACCCCTATAATCAATACAAGGTCTCAGTTCACCACTCTTCTTCTTCACAAAGAAGAAACCAGCACCAGCAGGAGACGAGAATTTGCGGATGAAACCTCGAGAAAGTGCGTCTGCAACATACTCCTCCATGGCTTTATCCTTCAAAACCGACAGAGGGTAAACCCGGCCATGAGGGGGTATGGCACCAGGTTGAAGGTCAATTGCACAATCATATGGCCAGTGTGGAGGCAAACTACCAGCTTGACCTTTGTCAAAGACATTGCTAAAATCGCGGTATTCCTCTGGCAGGGAGGAGAGTGAAGAGGTGCACAGAACCTTGGCTACCTTCTGGAAGCATGTCTCCCTGCATTGTGGTGACCAGGAGAGAACCTCAGCATGGAGCAAATCAAAAGAGGGGTTGTGCCTCTGTAACCAAGGATAACCAATAACCAGTGAAAACTTAGGTGAGGAAATAACTTGGATTTGGATTATCTCATGGTGAAGAGTCCCTAAAGTCATGGACAACGTAACGTCTCATGAGTCACATGGGCAAGCTGTAGAGGTCTCCCGTCAAGAGCCTCAATGGCTAGTGGAGTGTCACGCAGCTGCATCGGAATCGAGTGCTTCGATACAAAGGCAGCATCAATGAACAGGCCTGCAGCCCCAGAGTCTATTAGAGCCTGTATCTCAACGGACAACTCAGCCCAAGAAAGGGTGACTGAAACCAGGGGCTTACCCTTCAGGATGACTGGGCATTCCCTGGACGGGTAGGACAAGACTTCAAAAAGTGACCTGCCTGGCCACAATAAAGGCACAATCTCTCCCTCCTCCTAAAGGTTCTCTCATCTGCAGAGAGATGTGTGAAACCCAAGTGCAAGGGTTCACCTTCACTGACCGACTCGGTACCAGGAGGCATGGGAGGTGAGGGAGACACGGGTGTGACTGCAAAGCTCTAGAGACAAATGTACAGAAGGCTTCGCAAGCACTCCTTGAAAGAGTGTCTTTCTCTAAGCCTGGAGTCAATGAGGATGGCAAACGTGATCAACTTTTCCAGCTCAGTGGGTATATCTCGGGCTGCTATCTCATCCTTGATGGTATCATGAGACCATAAAAAAAAGCAGCCATGAGGGCCTCATTTTTCCACGCAACCTCTGCTGCCAGAGTACGGAATTCAATGGTGTAGTCGGCAACATTTCTCGTACTCTGTTCGATGGACCTGAGGCACTTGGTAGCAGAAGCGGAGCTTGCGGGAATGTCAAATACCCTTTTAAAATGAAGCAACAAACTCAGGGTAGCTGTCAGAGGAATAACAGGAATCTTATCTGTCAGTACCGGCGCTTTCCCGTGCGCCTGCGTGGCAGAGTGGTGCATTGGCGCACGCGGGTGCGTGATTCGGTGGGCCGTTACACGGCGCATCGGCGCACACGGGTGCGCGATTTGGCAGGCCGTGACACGGCGCATCGGCGTAAGCTTGCTCAACTGACTTTTCTTCCTGCCTGATCCTGTGTTTGACCTATGGCTATTCTAAGGACTTTGCTTCTGCCTGATTACTGTGTTTGACCCCCGGCCTGTTTAAAGGACTTTCCCATAGCTTGATTATCGTGCATGACCCCGGCTTGCTTAACGGACTTCTCTTTTACTGGATCACTGTGTTTGACCCTCAGCCTTCTCATCAAACCCTGTCCTAGTTACCTCTTCTGGATCAAGGTGTTTGAACCCCAGCCAGGATTCTCTGCTGACCAGTGACCTAGTTCAACCTGCACAGTTCTTCCCTCTGCCAGAAGGTCTTCACGCAAGCCTCTACAACTTCTTGGCGACCCGTGCCTCTCCGTGCCCGATACCCTCTGTGCCACCTCCAGGGGTTTTGCGCACTCAGCTGCAAGGGAAGCCACTGGTGAGTACCTGACAGTAGCTCAAGACAACAGGTTTTTGCGCCTCCCATAGAATGTTTGCCCAGGCCAAGGGTCTCTCAGAAAGTAAATATATCAAAACTACTTTGCTTCTGTCCGTGGGAAACGCCTGGGGCAGCATCTCCAAGTATATCTCAACCTGGTTGAGAAACCCTCTGCATTGGACTGGATTGCCCACAAATCACTATGGAAAAAGAGCGGAACCAGACATGCCTCTTATAGAGGTAATACTCGAGGTGGGTGCCTGCACAGAGCCTGGAGCAGCAGCAGGGTCAGCCTGCAACATAGGTTGTAACGAGGCGGCCACAGTGGGAGATTCCAGGTAAGCCATGCGACTCAGGAGCGTTTGTAACGCCATGGCAAACTGATCCATGCGGTGATCATGTTCATCCAATCTGGAAAAAATATGACCAACAAGTGGATTGACTGCATCTTCTGAATTCATGGCCTTAGCCTACTGTCAGAAACCATGAAATCAGACCGAGACAGAAGTACAGTTAACAACACCTCAGCAGTGCCACAGGCTGATCGCCTCCATGCCACACCACATTGATGCACTAATTCATGCAAAAGGAACCCCGACCAAGTATTGAGTGCATAATATATTGTACATGAACATACATTTCAGTAAGCCAATATTTCTCTATTAAAAATCCTTTTTTATTGGTGTTATGTAATATTCACATTTTCTGAGATACTGAATTTTGGGTTTTCACAAGCTGTAAGCCCTAATCATCAAAATGTAAAGAAAGAAATGCTTGAAATATATCACTCTGTGTGTAACGCATCTATATAAAATATATGAGTTCCACTTTTTGATATTCTAATTTTATGAGATGCACCTGTACTGTATGCTAGCAAACAGAGCACTATGTTAAAATAAAAAATATATATATGTCTTGATTAAGGCTGTGTGATTTTTATTTTTTCAGCAGGTGTCAATGCATGTTGTGTCTTACAAAACTCTGTAGGGGTTTTATACTATCTATTCTATCTATAATCTCCCTCATTTTCGGCTGAATTATAAAATAATGCTTTGCTCAGTGTTAGGATCCCTGTGCCCTGAAAGCTTGCAATATTTATGGAACTTTAAATATATCACACGCTTCACATACAATATTTGGCCATACCGAGTAAAATTTCAGGGTTTTGCTCCAGTCCAAGCTTAACTCCTGGTGCACCATCAGTGTTATCAGTGTTAAAAAATAAAGGGTGCACACCAGACACCTGGTTCACATAAATAAATATTGTTCAGATGATGGCTGATGGAGTGTTTTATTTAGAAATGAGCTTAGTCATTTCCCTCTATGTCTAAAGCTTATTTCGTAGTTAAATGAGTCAGAGTGACCCAGGCGGATGGAATGCTCATCTGGACAATTAGATTTTAAACAAAGTAGGTATCTGGTGTGCACCCACTATTTTGACTTGTCATGTCAACTCCACAAAATTTGCTAACAAATGTATCATATATGGGTCAATCTTAAGGTGACCATACATTGGGCCAGGTATTGTCAAATAAAGGTTCTTTTCAACTTTCTCTTCCAGCACACGGCCCATATATTTTACCTTCTGATTTTTATGGCTGACACATATCCACTTATCGTACACACGATCGGAAATTCGGCCAGCAAAAGACCGATGAGAGCTTTCGGTCGAAAAATGCGACAGCGTGTATGCTCCATCGGACTTTTGCTGGCGGAATTCCAGCCAGCAAAAGACTGAGAGCATGTTCTTAATTTTTTGGTCGGGAAAAAGTTCCGATCGGAAATTCCGATCGTCTGTAGCAATTCCGACTTGCAAAATTCCTACGCATGCTCGGAAACAATTTGACGCATGTTCGGTAGCATTGAACTTCATTTTCTCGGCTCATCGTAGTGTTGTACGTCAACGCGTTCTTGACGGTCGAAAGTTCAGTGAACTTTCGTGTGACCGTGTGTATGAAAGCCAAGCTTGAGCGGAATTCTTGGATGCTGGGTTTCCCTAAGCCCCTGTGTCATCCATGCGTCTCCAGCCTCCAGGTACTGTTAGTTTTTTAATCCAAGTCTCTGCATGACCATCAATTGACTGCTGTATGCCTTGGTGAACATTTTATTATTTTTTTTTTTAAAGTTTTTTCTTTGCCTCTGAGGGTCCTATTTATGTCTGCTGATCAGCGCTGTTCACCCCTTTGATTATAAATCCTAAAGTCAAGCCTGCACCTTAGAGGTAAACTTTTTATTACATCCTTAGCTATATAGTAACAAAGCAACATGTAAGACTCACGTACAGTGAGATATAAGACCATAAGAAAACGTATAAAAATGTCATTGTTTAGACTCATTGTTTAGAACTGCAGAGAAAAATAAAATATTCACTGGCCATGTGTATTACATTTTCAAATGCACAAGCCAAATAAAGAAGACAATGAAAGCAACTGCAAACAGCGGTCACCATATAACTGGATTTTTATTTACCATTGTGAAAATTGTAGACCATCATATGGAATCATAAAGCCACATCAACTACAGCTACATCAACCAATCAAGCGTTTTAATGTCTAATATGAAATTTAATAGGTACCAGGAGTTACCACACTCTGAAATATGGTCTTATTATTTAGAAATTAGGTCAAAAATAGCCTAAACCATCAACTATTCAGGCACAGTTAACTTTATGCATTTTGACAAAAAAGTGTAGTACAGGGCAAGTCCATCATGGCCTTACTCACTAGCAAATAACTGTGAAAATATCTGAATTAAGTACAAGGCTTTGTTCAAGTGGAAGAAAAGCAAAGTAAACAGAGCATAATCTTATTTAATTAAGAGTTGTTAATTATCAGTTGCCCTCTGTCTCAGACTTGATCTGATGACTTTGTTTGAAGTGTGCTTCCAGGCCTTTTGTGTGTCCAGTCATTGCAGTGTTTATTCAAGAAAATTGTAAATGTGCTATGCATGGCTGATCACTTCTTGACATCTGCATTTAACAAAACAAATGGCTCAGAGGGTTGTGCTAAACTTTCTATCCTAGACCTGTCAACTGATAATCTAGAAAGCTGTGACTATTACAACATATTACATTCTGCCACCACAGGAAGTTGGTCATAAAAAATAACGAATGGTAAGGCACACAGACATGACATAACCCTCCATACTAAAAATACAAAATGGTAGAATGTATTTACTGTTGCACAATGCTCAGACACAATACCATTGAAATCTTGTATAATAATAAGCAAGCCGGCTGGTAGGCATCCTAAAGCTGCCCATATGCTACTAGATTTTTGGCTGATTCCTCCTTGTTTGGCTGAAATTCAACAAAATTTGATTACTCCATTAACTTTTGTTAAAGGGTCCTGTCCAAAAATCGCCAGAAAAACCAGTGCCTGCATCCAATAAAATCCATGCCCTTTTCAGGTATTCTGACTGTCGGCAGGGGGGATTGGTCCATCTGCACTTGGCGTGGATGAAGGAATCCAATAAATTTGGTTGAACAAATTTATATTTAGTTTGACCAAACAAAATAAATCCACACATGTATGGCAAAAGCATCTTTTAAACCACTGAGGAACCTATTCAGACAAAACTCATACGTGTGTGTCGTCATCACACTTGGATGTTTTTGAACTACAGTAGTGCCTGGTTTGTGCTGGAGAATTAGGCCATAGCCTTTTGTGGGTTTTATGACATGCTGACACTTTTTCTGCTTATGTGAGCTTAATCTTTTATTTTTTTATAAAAAAATGTTAAGTGGTACTTCACTATTGTTAGTCTCTTTTTCCACGCATATGAGATTTCTATTTTGATGTATGCATCTGTGGTCCAAGTTCGTATATGAAGATGGCAGTCCAGAGTGGATTATACAAAATCGTTGTCATACCTTTCATTCATTTCAGGGGTTGATTGTGATGGTGAGCTGCTCTTTTATGGGATTAAACACTGGGTGTTTATAAATTCAAATTTATCAGCACAACAATGGCAGGGAGATTTTTATTTGCATCTTGGGTATCTAGTCATGGCTATATATACAGTATATAGGCTATATTTTATTTATGATTGATATTTTGTATATTTTCTGGTATGAATTTCAAATTTAGCAAATATTTACAGCATAGACATGTGGAATCAGGAATTATCTGACAACACTGCCCCGCCTCTCCACCATGTCCAATTAGAGAATGCTTTGCATTCATTGAGAAAATGCAAAGTATTCCCTGAATGGTTCCCGTGCCAAGCAGGCCACCTCCTGTGTTCATATTTCAGCAGGGCAGACACTCGACATGATGATCTCCAGCTTCCACAGGGTCCCACATATATGGCACATACATACCGTGGAGACCCCAGGTCACAGTGTGTATTAGCACCTTCAGGCCGGGTTCAGACTGGTGCGACACGACAGCCGTCCTACTTTTGATCTGATTTTGCTCTGCGACTTGAAGCCTACATGCATCCGACTTTCAATGAACGGGGATCCGACTTGGATCCCCGCCAATGCCAGGCACTGTGTTTGGTATGAATCTTGAGGGGGAACTCCACGCCAAATTTTAAATAAAAAAACGGCATGGGTTCCCCCTCCAAGAGCATACCAGCCCTTCGGTCTGGTGTGGATCTTAAGGGGAACCCCCTACGCTGAAAAAAACGGCGTGGGGGTCCCCCCAAAATCCATACCAGACCTTTATGCGAGCACACAGCCCAGCCGGTCAGGAAAAGGGGTGGGAACGAGCGAGTGCCCCCCCTGAACCGTACCAGGCCGCATGCCCTAAATATGGGGGGTGGGTGCTTTGGGGCATGATGGGACAGTGATGTAATAAGGGGCGGGGTCACCGGGTGACATCACCCAGTGACCACGCCCCATCCCTATATAAGTCGCTGCGGACCGCGCACATGGCATTACAGTGGGAGAGAGTGTTGTGTCAACATCAGAAGAAGAGAAGAGGGAAGAAGACAGTGGAGAAGACCGGGCCACTGCTAGCAAAAGAGTGGGCAAAAGAGCAGAAGATAGCGGAGGAGCCCGGAAGAAGATACCGGAGAGCGGGAGAAGAACCGAAGACCACGGAGAAGAAGGAAGAGACCGTGGAGAAGAAAGAAGAGACCCCGAAGTCAGAAGAAGACCCCCGGAGCTGCCTAATAAATTATTTTAAAAACCTGTCTAGTGTGTTTTTTTATTGACACTTTTTTTCCTAGGTGAATGGGTAGGGGTAGATGTACCCCATACTCATTCACATAGTGTGGGGGGCTGGGATCTGGGGGCCCCCTTATTAAAGGGGGCTCCCGGATTCCGATTAGCCCCCCACCCGCAGACCCCGACAACCAACGGCCAGGGTCGGGAGGGCTTTCAGGTGGAAACAGCTCCACGAAAGAGACAGGCGGTCTCTAGGAGTCTGAGCGTGTATGTCTGCAGGAGGCAGATGTGGCCCGCGACCAAGCAATGAGTGAGCCAGGAGGCTGAAGTTTTCTGTTATACAATGATGGTGGAACCCCCTGTGAGGGAAGACTTTCTGTGAAGTTTGTTTTGTTTCAATAAAATTGGGCTGCCACGCCCTTGAAAAACACAGTCTGGACTGACCGGTGTTCCTGAAAACGCATACACCACTTGAGCATAATCACCCCAGATCGTTACAATACTTACATTGGTCCAGGGTGGACCAATGTAACTATGCGAAAATAGCCATACCTAAACTTTATACAAATAAATAAGTAAATCATTCCAAATAAATTAAATGTTACTCATTATTGAAATTGAATTGTATTGTAACTGTGCTATCTCCCTCATGCTGTGAAGCGCTGTGCAAACTGTTGGCCCTATATAAATCCTGTATAATAATAATTGTGCCAAGAAAAGTGAATTCTATTCCCCAAAATTATCTTACGTGATTTCATTGAAGACAGTATTTCTTTAGGCTGGGTTCACACTGCAGCACAGAGCGGCTCACAGCAGGGGTCCTGTGTCCCTGTTCACCATTACAGGTCTGATTTCAGTCTGAATTTTTGCCTGGATTCAGGCTTGGAACAGACCAGAAGACGCACAGGACTCCTGTGCAAATCGCACCAGAGCAGCTCCGGAGATGTGTGAACCAGCTCCATAGAGAGCCATTCAAACACTCCTGTAATGCGAATTGGATGTGGAAAATTCACATCCAATTCGCAATAGTGTGAATCCAGCCATAAAGAATAGAAAAGTTCTCTAACAATTTATATAACACCTAGCTTCTGTTTTGCATGACCTGTTGCACATTTGTGGGCACACAGTGATGTTAAACATGTCACAGTATTCAAACCTGCATCATATATCTATATATAAAATGAAATTTTTTCACATGATCCCTAACAATAAGAGTTAAGCTGTTACTTAGCCAGAAAGGTATTTTCACCCTCCATTGAATAGCCATTAGCTTGTTCAGAGCAAATGACATAAAGAACTTGAGATGACATCTCCAAACATTCTAATTAAACTAATTACTCTACTTTATGTTCCATTCAACAGATGCCTGATAGATTATCAGAGTCACAGAAGTGATTTTGCTTTGACATGTCAGACCTGGATTAGCTGTGATTTGATCAATTCTACCCTATAGACTTCCCTTTAACTTTACATTTAAGGGAAAAATGCTAAATATTTTTTTGCGAATGGGGGGGGGGGGGTTATGTTCGGATCAGTGGAATCTCAATGTCAAAATTTCACCAAACCAAAAACTCTCTCTTTACTTTAATGAGCTTTCTAGATGAAACTGGAATTTTATTTCTGCCTTAATATAAAATCTTAAGGGTAGTGATAGCCCAAGATCAGATCCAGGATCCCTATTGATGAATGTGTAAATGTTGCGCTCATTTAAACCCCTTCTCCTCTAATATACAGTGAAGTATTATACCATGAAAAAGAAAAGAAAATAATAAAAATAAAAAACACAAAATTTATATCACAATACAGTGTCCTTTTGCTTTTGCAAAAAAAAAAAAATACAAAAAAATTATATTCAAAAAGTTGATTCAAAAAAACGTATAATTTGTTATAGTCCAAAAAACCATATGGGTGCTTCATTCACAATCGATTGACCTCTGTTCCCAAACGTTCTCAAACATTAAATACAATGGTGAATGAGTGACCTCCACCAGCCACCTTCTAGTGAATTGGCCGCTCACCTTAGGAAAAGACCATACGATCAGTTAACACTTTTTATCATGAATAACTGATCTGCAGATTCTGGACACTTCCACCAGAATCTGTGTCACCCGCGGTTCTTATGATGGGACTATCCACACTTTACTCCACCGGTCCCCCTGCTGGGGTTATCTAGGTCCTAATACAGATTATTTATCCTCTCTCTATTGTTTCTTGTGTTTCACCCATCCTGTATAGTCTAATTGCCCTTTTTTGTGTATTTTTTGGGTTCTTGGGTAGTCCCAAGGTCCATAAAGACATGGATGAGTGAGTTTGGGGTGGAGGAACTTGACTGGCCTGCACAGAGTCCCAACCTCAACCTGATAGAACACCTTTGGGATGAATTATTGCGGAGACTGCGAACCGAGCCTTCTCATCGACATCAGTGCCTGACCTCACAAACGCGCTTCTGGAAGAATGGTCAAACATTCCCATAGACACATTCCTAAACCTGGACAGCCTTCCCAGAAGAGTTGAAGCTGTTATAGCTGCAAAGGGTGTGCCAACTCAATACTGAACCCTACGGACTAAGACTGGGATGCCATTAAAGTTCATGTGCGTGTAAAGGCAGGTGTCCCAATACGTTTGGAAATATAGTGCATATATATATATATTCTTATAGTTTCAAAGACTAAGGCTGGGTTCACACTGATACAGCCTTGGGTCCCAGCAGGGGTCCGGTGTGTCCCTGTACACCAATTCAGGTGCGAATCAGGTCCTAATTTTACCCTGAATTCGCACCTGGAACAGAGCCAAAGACGCACAGTCACACTCTCCTGTCATGCGAATTGGATGCTGGGGAAGCCACCTTAATATCTTTCAATTTTTCTTCAAGTAAAATGAATGGGGAACACACCAATGACATCCTGGAAGAGACCGAAAATTTTGAAAAAAAAAATGATATTTTCTACTTTTTGTTATAAAAAAAATCCAATAAACTCAATTTTAGTCATACATTTAGACCAAAATGTATTCAGCCACATGTCTTTGGTAAAAAAAAAGTCAATAAGTGTATATTTATTGGTTTGTGCAAAAGTTATAGCGTCTACAAACTAGGGTACATTTTCTGGAACTTACACAGGTTTTAGTTTATGACTGCCTATCTCATTTCTTGAGATGCTAAAATGGCAGGGCAGCACAAACCCCCCAAATGACCCCATTTTGGAAAGTAGACACCCCAAGGAAATCGCTGAGAGGCATGTTGAGCCCATTAAATATTTATTTTTTTGTCCCAAGTGATTGAATAATGACAAAAAAAAAATATTTTACAAAAAGTTGTCACTAAAGGACAAGTTGTGGGAAAAAGACATTTTTTTTTTTTTTTTTGCACAAAGTTGTCACTAAATGATATATTACTCAAACATGCCATGGGCATATGTGGAATTACACCCCAAAATACATTCTGCTGCTTCTCCTGAGTACGGGGACAGTTTTGAAGGCCATAAAATGCCCAGATGGCACAACCCCCCCCCCCAAATGACCCCATTTTGGAAAGTAGACACCCCAAGCTATTTGCTGAGAGGCATGTTGAGTCCATGGAATATTTTATATTTTGCCACAAGTTGCGGGAAAATGACAAACTTTTTTTTTTTTTTGCACAAAGTTGTCACTAAATGATATATTGCTCAAACATGCCATGGGCATATGTGGAATTACACCCCAAAACACATTCTGCTGCTTCTCCTGAGTACGAGGATACCGCATGTGGGACTTTTTGGGAGCCTAGCCGTGTACAGGGCCCAGAAAAACCACGCACCGCCTTCAGGATTTCTAAGGTTGTACATTTTTTATTTCACTCCTCTCTACCTATCACAGTTTTGAAGGCCATAAAATGCCCAGATGGCACAACCCCCCCCTCCCCCAAATAACCCCATTTTGGAAAGTAGACACCCCAAGCTATTTGCTGAGAGGCATGGTGAGTATTTGTGGTGAGGCCATAGAGATGATTGGAGCCATTCTGGTCTCTGATCAGCTCTATGGTCAGCTGGCCGAATCACTGGCTGTATTCTCGGGTTCCCTGTTGGGACAGGAGAGCCAAAGAAAACCATGGAAGATGGTTAGAGGGGGGGGACATTCCCTCCCACTGCTTGTAAAAGCAGTCTAGAGGCTAATTAGCCTCTAGGATTGCTTTTACATGAAAGCCAACTGGCTGAAAAGAATGATACCAAGATGATACCTAAACCTGCAGACATCATTCTGGTATAACCACTCAAAGTCCAGCAACATACCAGTACTTTGCTGGTCCTTGTTGGGCATATATTGCAATCTATTTTTTCATGCAGCCTGTGGGCTGAACGAAAAAAAGAGATTGATTGGTGGGTATGCCCACCATTCGAATACCTTCCTTCATCCACCCACTTCTAATGATGGGCATACATGCACCATTTATATATGCCAAAGCAAGGGGGCATCCACTCCAAAAGTTAGGAGCAAATCGGTCCTCCGCCCCTGCTGCCCCCATGCTTCGGCATATATGCTCTTTTTTTAACTGTGGTGGTGAAATCACCCCCTACAGCGCTGGAGTCACATCTTTATGTATCGTGGGAGCAAACACTGTTGCTGTCAAGATAAATAAATCCTCGCTGCAACTGAATGGCGTACCTGCTAAGCAAATGATGGTTAACAATAAAACAAAGTAACATTACAGTATAACAGTAAGACATACCATACCTGCAAAGCAAATACAAAAAAACATAGTAAAAAATAAAACATTCTTTAACGCAACCTGTGCCTAAAATATATATATGCCGAAGCATGGGGGCATCCACCCGCAAAAGGTAGGAGCAAATCGCTCCTCTGCCCCTGCTGCCCCTGCTGCCCCTGCTGCCCTCATGCTTCGGCATATATGCTCTTTTTTTTAACTGTGGTGGTGAAATCACCTCCGACAGCGCTGGAGTCACGGCTTTATGTATCGTGGGAGCAAACGCTGTTGCTGTCAAGATAAGAATTCAAATGTATGCCACATAGTTTACAAAGAGAAGTATAGTATTGTTAGTAGGTACCATCATCCTAAAAATGAATAGAACAAAGAATGGGGTTTGAAAGAGAAATCTGAACAGGGACCTCTCCAACTAGGTCCAATCTCTTTCAAGAGAATTGGGACTATTACGGTACCAAGAGAGATGTAAAAAGACTTTGATAAAAAATAACGAAATTTATTTGAAGTCACAATAAAAAGTCCTACAAAGGACACATCATAAACATTGTCATAGTTTAACATACACAAAAAACAGTGATTGTTACAGCATTGTTGACACTTAATTAGTAGGACTAATGCCCACACAGATGCATAAACAAAGGTTGTATAATATAATACTTGCAGACGTGACCTCTACAGTTTCGCGGTCACAGCCGCTTCTTCAGGAGGCGTCTGATAGTATATAATCTACAAAGGTGAAGAGAACAATACAGTATCAACATCACAAATAAATATAGAGAAATGTTATGAAAAACACACAAAAAATGTTGGAGAACATATTTGAAGTTCAAAAATTGCACTCACCAACCTATAACCAAAAAGGTTTTCTGAAGCGATACTGTGAGACGCCCTCTAGAGGCGTTTCCCCCGGGGGCGGGCCAGGGAGGCAAATTAGAGTGAAACTATTATAAAGAAATATAATGGAAACGAGTTTAGGATTTAGTGCGGCATGTCTTCTACTTGAAAAATCACCCGGGAGTGTCAAGTTGGCAGGTGGAGAGAAGAGAAAAAAGGAAGAAGGGAAAAACAGGGGGGGGGGAGGGGGGGGGAACAGAGAAAAGACAAAGAAAAAGGAAGAGAAAAAAGAACAGAAATCAACCACAGAACATGAGATGGTTATGGAAAGAAAGGGGAAGAAAAGAAAGAAAAAGGGAGAGAGGGGGGGGGGGGAAAAGGGAAAAGAAAAAAGAAGGGGAAGGTGGATGAAAGAAGCAGGGAAGGGGAAGGGAGAAAGGAAAGGGGGGGCCAAAGGAAGGGGAAAAAAAGGGGGAGAAGGGGGGGGGGAGAAGGAAGGGGGGAGGGGAGGGAAGGAAAGACACAGAGCAAAGACAGACACAGGAGGAAAAGGAAGAGAGAAAGGAAAGGGGAAAGAAAAAGGGGAATGAAATCACAGGAAAGAAGGAAAGGGGAGGGGATACTTTATGTATCGTGGGAGCAAACACTGTTGCTGTCAAGATAAATAAATCCTCGCTGCAACTGAATGGCGTACCTGCTAAGCAAATGATGGTTAACAATAAAACAAAGTAACATTACAGTATAACAGTAATACATACCATACCTGCAAAGCAAATACAAAAAAACATAGTAAAAAATAAAACATTTTTTAACGCAACCTGTGCCTAAAATATATATATGCCGAAGCATGGGGGCATCCACCCGCAAAAGGTAGGAGCAAATCGCTCCTCTGCCCCTGCTGCCCCTGCTGCCCTCATGCTTCGGCATATATGCTCTTTTTTTTAACTGTGGTGGTGAAATCACCTCCGACAGCGCTGGAGTCACGGCTTTATGTATCGTGGGAGCAAACGCTGTTGCTGTCAAGATAAATAAATCCGCTCTGCAGCTGAATGGCGTACCTGAAAACAAAAAAGTGGTTAACAATAAAACACAGTAAAAACAGTAAAGTATAAAAAAATTACATACCTGAAAAGCAAACATGATAAAACATAATAACAATAAAACATCGCAGAATAGAATACAGTAAAAAAGAGCAGAACAGTAGAGAGAGAATAGAGAGAGAGAGAGAACAATAAAACGACAACTATTTTTGTTTTTTTTATCTTATATTTTTTGTGTGTATTTTTTTTTTTACACTTTTTTTGTAACTGTAACTTTTATAACTGTAATCGGTTCCAGGTTCGGGTCTCTCAAAATGCGATGGCATCTTGGGAGACCCTGTGAAAGTGTGCCTAGTCTGTGCAATGCTGTACCCTATACTAAAACTCAACTAGTGTATGGTAGCGCTCAAAACATTCACCAATGCAAAGACCAGGATTGTCAGGACAGGAGGGACAATAATAGCGGGTGTCACGCCTATATCCACGCTTTCTATAGAAACAAAATTTTCTTTGGGGGGCTCGTTGGGTAAGGGTACTCGGGAGGACATAAGGAAAATGCCTCTCATGCAGCCAGCTTACTGCATTTGGTTGGGGAAGGTGAGGTGGAGCACCATCTGGAAACAGAAGGGCTCTGACAATCTCTTCCTGGAATTTAAGGAAGGATCCAGTCCATCCTGAAGCTCTTTATAGCACATGAGCATTCAGCAAGGCCAATTGAAATAAGTATACAGACACTTTTTTATACCAGCGTCTGGCCTTACGGGCAACTAGGTATGGTGCCAACAACTGGTCGTTGAGGTCCACCCCTCCCATATTTTGGTTATATTCGTGGACACAGAGGGGTTTCTCCACAACACCAGTCGCCGTAGTAATTTGGACAGTCGTGTCTGCATGAAGGGAGGTAAGAACGAAAACATTCTTATTATCCCTCCACTTCATAGCGAGCAAGTTATTACACTTCAAGCAGGCTCTCTCCCCCAGCCTAAGACGGGAATCTACAAGCCGCTGGGGAAAGCCCCGGCAATTAGATCGCACGGTGCCACATGCTCCAATCTGATGATCAAACAAGTGACTAAAAAGTGGCACCCTCGTGTTATAATTGTCCACATACAAGTTGTATCCCTTTCCGAATAAGGGTGACACCAAGTCCCACACAATCTTGCCAGCGCTTCCTTTGTAGTCAGGGCAGTTTGTCGGCTCTACGTGACTATCTCTTCCCTCGTAAACCATAAAACTACATGTATAGCCTGTGGCCCTGTCACAGAGCTTATACATCTTGACCCCGTATCTGGCACGCTTGCTGGAAAGGTACTGTTTGAATGACAAGCGGCCAGAAAACTTAATCAGGGACTCATCAACGCAGACAACTTGATGGGGAGTAAACAAGTCTGCAAAATGTTGGTTGAAGTGGTTTACGAGGGGCCGAATTTTGTAGAGCCGATCGTATCCAGGGTCCCCACGAGGACGACAGAGTTCATTGTTGTTGAAGTGCATGAACCGCAAAATCTGCTCGTATCGTGCCCTGGCAGCAGAGAACACGGGCATATGGCGTATTGGGTCAGTGGACCAATATGACCGCAACTCACTCTTTTTGGTTATGCCCATGAGGAGGGATAGGCCCAGAAAGATCTTAAATTTGGAAACCGTAATTGGTTTCCAATCTCTGGCAAGGGAGGACTAGGGAATAGTGGCGATGTGTTGACCAGCGTACAAATTGCTTTGGTCCACAATAGATCTATAGAGATCTTCGGTGAAAAACAGCGAATAAGAATCAAGTGACGGAAATCAAATTTTTCCACCTGAATGCCGGATTGGCCAGTGAATGGGGAAGTACGGGTGCTGCAGAAGTGGTGGGTTCGCAATTAGGATTGGCGAATGCAGCCGGAAGGGCACTATGGGCACGACGGGCCTGTGTTTGTCTTCTTGGTGGCAGCGGGACACTACTTGTGCTTACCACCTCGCCAGCTTGAACTGCACTTATGGAACTCACCACGTCACCAAGTGTTACTGCAGTGCTGGATGTACGACCAGGGTGTACTAGGCCGCTGGTGCTTGCCAGTTCACCAGAAGGAATAGCGGCGTTAGTACTTCTCTGCTCCATACGAAAGCCCTGCCGTTCTTGCACATCAACAGCAGAAGAAGATTGGGGTCTGGTACGCCTGACCTTGGCAGGGACCACAACTTCGTCGTCAGAGCTATCTGTCATGGAGCCGCTGTCGTCTACAGGTTCGTATTCTGAGCCCGAATCTGACAGATGAGTGACTTCCTCTTCACTATCTGTCATGCTCAGAAACGTGTAGGCCTCTTCACTACTGTACCTTCGATTTGCCATTTTGGGCTCTAAATTTAGTGGTACAGTAGTGAGACTCACAGGTAAAAAAGCTCCTGATTGTTAGCGATTGTATCAAAACGCTACCAAAAAAACTGTTAGCGATCGCAGGGATTAGGCCTGACTCTGCGAACGCTGCAGTTATGTGTTTAGTGTTTTGTAAGTGACAGTGATTGATCGATACTGCACTTGGGTGGGCTGGGCTGGGCGGAGGGGCAAAATGCAGGTGCTAGCAGGAATCTGGCCTGATCCCGCTAACACTGCATTTTTGGGAACCCTAAACTGCTGGGGACGAACTAACCAGCGTCACCCGTAACAGTTAACGGTGATCACTGGTGAAAGGGGTAACTAGGGGGCAATCAATGGGTTAAAACCTTTACTAGGTAGTATATGGGGGTACCTGACGCTATAAAAACCTGACAGCGAACCTAAATACTTACCTGCCTAACTAGCGTTACCTGTGACACTAATACAGCAATCAGATAAACGATCGATTAGTGACACTGGTGACGGGGGGTGATCAAGGGGTTAAAACTTTATTAGGGGGGTTAGGGGGGTACCCTAGACCTAAACAGGCCTACCACTAACTGCCCTACCACTTATAACTGTCACAAATGACACCAATGCAATCAATCAGTAAAAAAAAAACTGCTATTGGTGTCACTGTGACAGGGGGTGCAGGGGGGTGATCGGGGGGTGATTGGGGGCTGAAAAGTGTGCCTAGAGTGTTCTACTGTACGTGTAGTGTTGTGCAGACTTACTTTATGTCTTCTCTCCTCGGAAGAACAAAAAGGCTTCACGAGGAGCGATGACATCACTTTCTCTGCCTCTGTTTACATTACAGCAGCAGAGGAAGATTGTCATTCGCCAGGAGCGATCGTGAGGGGGTGGCCATGAATAAGTGGCTTCCCCCTCAGCTCGGATCGCTCCTGATGCTAATCCGACCGCCGCAGGCCTTGGGGGGTCCAATCGGACCCCCTGCCCGCTGGCAGGCAGGGACATACAGGTAAGCCCTTATGCCTGCCCGTGCCATTGTGCGGCGGGCGGCAACTGGTTAAGAGATTTTGAACAACATTAGTTCACTCAATCATGCCAAGAAAGAATGTTCTTGTGAACAATTTTTAGGAATCTCCATACAAATCTAACCATGTATGTCCAGTTTTATTTCTATTCACGCCATCCACAACTCTGCCCCCAGCTACATCTCTAAACTTGTCTCAAAATACCAACCAATCCATCCTCTTTACTCCCCCCAAGACCTCCTGCTCTAGCTCCCTCATCACCTCCTCCCATGCTCGCCTCCTGGACTTCTCCACAGCCTCTCCCATCCTCTGGAACTCCTTACCCCAATTGGTCTGAATATCTCCTACTCTATCCACCTTTAGGCAATCCCTGAAAACCCATCTCTTTAGAGAAGCCATCTTGCCTCCACCTAACAAATACATTTTTATTTTCTCTATCAGTTCTTCCCCCGCAGCTATTACCTTTTTTATCACTTGATCCTCCCTTTTAGATTGTAAGCTCTAATGTGCAAGGCCATCTGATTCCTTTTCTACTGAATTGTATTGTAACTGTACTATCTATCTTTGTAAAGTGCTGCACGCACTGGCAGCACTATATACATCCTAAATAATAATAGTGATAATAATTTACACATGCATTACTGTAATGGGGACTGATTTGGGTATTTTTTGTTATCTGTGGCCATCCTTAAATTTTCTTTGTTTCTTTGTTGGCTGGAAAATCGCCTTCTGTAAGGCCAGTGTCAAACGTCTCAATTTAGTGCAAACTTGATGAACTTGTCTCATTTAATGTGGTTTTGGAATCTTGGTGACTTGGTGAACCCACGCAACATTTTCTATCCTTTACCTTGGCAATAATCCTAACAGTATGCATCAATATGTCAGCACACATTACGGCTGAAAGGTTTTGGAGCCATTGTTTGTTTTAGTTCTCTCACCTTTTTTCTCAAAGGTTGAGATTTGTTTGCTTGTCTCCTTGTTCCAGCCTGCTGCCAATGTCAAGTAACTCCCTAAACTGTTTATGGCAATTAATGATTACATTCCATTAAATGACTGCAATATGGGCTGGATTTGTATTCTGCAACCAATTAACCAAAGCATTGTGTTTATGGAAGCTTTGAAAGCATAACTTTTTTCAACACTCTTAAATAATGTTTTAAAATTGATTTTGAAAGTTTGTGATTCTAAAAACAAAATCAAATTGAACATATTAAGGCAGAATCCATGTTTGACTTAAAGCTCCAAAGGAAGCTTACAGTACAGTATATTGATAATTCAGCAAAGGTTCAATATCTCAAACTCTAGCATGATGTAAACTAAAATTATGAGAGGTTTATGGTTGTGGTTCTATAACTTGAAAACAATTGAAATATATTTGTTCTGTACATTGAAGGGACATTCAGTCTTCTAATATGAAGTTCATCAGTCCAGTGAAGGGTTATGGAACTAGGTTGTATTTCCTAATGGAACATAAGAATTCTTATGTTGCTATTGCTGTATGTAAAGCCAACTGTTCAACTGCTGCCTGAATTTCTGTCTTGGAGGCCAGCTTGTTTGAAGCTGTAATCCCTAAACCTGTCTGTGCGCCTGTACAATGTATAACCCATTAAAGTAAAACTGACATTTACAAAAAAAATATTGTTTAAATTACCGGTAAATGGCTATTTCTGTCCGATTCATTTTGTTTGTAAACAAACAGCTGCGGATTCCCTTCGTCTTCTGTTTTCCAGACCCTTATCCTAGATGAGGATCTGGGGTAGATGTTAACGGGGAAACCCACAAAAAGAAGGATGCAGGGCCCCCTATTTAAATACCATGTACATATGCTTAATGATGGTCTGGTTAGGATGTCAAGGGGGATCCCATGCGCAAAAAAAAAATGGGGTCCCCCAAAATCTATACCAGGCCCTGATCTGAGCATGCACCCTGAAAAAGGGAGATGAGCATGTGGCCCCCTCACTCCTGAACCATAACGGGTCACATGCCCTCAACAGCACTCAGGCAAAACTGTTGAAGGAGACAAGCGCCTCTCTCCCACAACCCAGACCCCAGTTGTAGGGGTCTTCAGGCAGGAGGATTAGTGGAATCTGGAAGATTATCAAATATTAGTCTTCCTACATGAACGAGTAAGGGGTACCAGTATGCATTCACAAAAAAAGTAAAGACACGCTTTGACAAGTTCTTTAATGTAAAAAAGTCCCAGGATGTAAATCCACTGCCAACCACATCTTCAGTTGCAATGTAAATCTTTGTCAATCAAAATGAATGATACCCATCATAAAACAAAAAAGATGACAGTCAACATGATACGCTTCCAATGACTGCTCACGATGAATGACAGCTACCTAGCTGTCAGATGAATGTAAACAAATGGGTTGGGTATACCCAGTGATGGGAAATTACCATATTTGGTCAATCACGAGGGATACCCGGTCCTTAGTCTACATTCAGCTGCGGGGGTTGGGAGCTGTCATTCACTGTTAGCAGCCATTGGGATCAGAGATATCGACAGGTCAACATGTTTTTCATTTCAGAGGGTTGACGGGCATTACTGATTGTGATTTACAAGGATCTGCATCACTCTGAATGTGACTGGCTAAGGATTTACATTATGGGACTTTTTTTTAAAAAAAAGACTTGTTAAAGTTTTCTTGTGAATGAGCAGGGGTACTATGTATCCCTACCTCTTACTTATTTTTCCTTGAGTGGGGTCTGTCTTGACATCCAAACCAGATCCTCATCAAGGATAAGGGTTTGATGTGTATTTTTAAAGGTAACCCAACTGTTTTATTTTTTGGCCATGGCCATATTAGGCAGTGATGCCAGCCACCATCCCCTGCCCCTTTCTTCACATTTACCTGTTAATGGGGAATTTCCAGGTGAAAGCTAAATGGCCAGCGGGAACAGCTTGCTGGTTTTTAGGACATCAGCACCAGCCGGCTCCCTAACAATCAGTCTGAGCAGGAAGCTGACACATTTAGCACTGATAGTAATACCACTGCTAAATGTACTACTTCCTGCTGCAACGAAAGGTTCAACTTTCAGTGGGTGAGCAAACACCTCATTTGGTTTGTCTGTTCACCAAACACCGAAGAGGCAAAATTCAGGCCAAATTCAGGTTTAGTTCAAACTTGAAGCTCACCCCTTTTAGCCACTGCTATCCTGCTTGCTAGCTTTTTGGCTTCAGTATCATCTAAAGCTGAGTATAGCTTTAGATTGTATGGAAGCCATGGGTGGCCCTGCGAATATCACCTGGCTTAACAAACTTCGACTGAGAAATCGAAGGAGCCAGACAAAAAGTCAGTTGAATAGTGAGTGCAGCCAACCAGCTGCAGTCACTGTTCGGTATTCTGGAAGCTGTGGGTGCCAGCTGTCAGAATACAGTAGTTGGTAGTGTGAGATTCATCCATCCATGCTGTTTAGCATGGATGGGGCAATCTATGGATTCCCCTAGTTCAGCCCAGCAGGAAATCTTCACGTGTATGGCCAGCCTAAGCAACTGGCTTAATGCAACCAGCAACAACAGAGTAAAGTCATAAGAATGAGTTTAAGCATCTGAATAAACATTACAGAAGGAAAACTACCATTTTCTTATGCAGCATTAGGTCGGCCTTACACGGTTCAAATATCAGGTGTCCCTGCTGAACTGGCCTAGATTCCAACTGTTAATGGGCAGGCTGAATATACCAAGTTGGGTACAACCAGCCTGCTGGATTCTCTAGATATAATCACTGTCTTCTCCCAGCAGGGGGGGGGGGTGGCTTCCCCCGCCCCCCACTGCTGGGAGAAGACAGTGGCCCAGCAGGAGGGATTCCCATATCAACAGTCTGGCAAATACATTTTGTTAATTCAATGTATTTATTTGTTAGGAAAGGTACTAGTAAAAGTCTAGATTTTGATTACTTTCACACTCGGGCTGCATTTAGGCGCTTTAGTGCTAGAAATAGCCTCTGCAAAGCGCCTGAAAACCGCCTCCCATTCATTGCAGTGTCTTTTCACACTGGGGCAGTGCACTTGCGGGACGTTATGAAAAGTCCTGCAAACAGCATCTTTGGGGCAGGTTGGGAGCGCTGCATTTAGCGCTCCCAAAACGCCCTGCCCCTTGCAATGAATGGTCAGCGCTTCCAAAGCGCCTTGAAAGAGATTTGAACGCGCTACAAAACTGGACTTTTTACCCTTTTATGGGGGTAAAAAGCACCCCGCTTGCGGCTGAAGAGTGTCGCAAAAGCGTTGCTAAAATAGTGCTAAAGCGCTGCAAAAACGAGCAGCGATTTAGCACTAACGGCCAGGGTGTTACAGTGTGAAAGTAGCCTAATTGTTTTTTTTTCTTCAAACTGTTGTCCTTTAGTGCTCCTTTATACATATTTTGCATTTGTTTTTTATTTAGGTCCAATATATTGTATAAATAACTTTTGATGATCAATATTAACCTCCTTAATATTTACTCATTTGTATAGTCTGCATGTTTGCTTTTGATTCTGGGTCCAATATATCGTATAAAGAACTTTTAATGATCAATATTAATCAGTTCCAGATGACTTTCCCCCGAAGGGATTTTGCCTGTTTGATTTAGGATATAAAATGTATGAATATATTTACATACTGTCAAATAAATGTCGATTTACCATGTTCTGTAAAGTATATACAATTGCAAGTAATATTCAACACGGATTCATGAGGGCAGATTGATACATTGACTTGTTTGCTGTTAGAACTCCATGCTGAGATAACTTCCCAATAAAATACAGAGCTATAAAGGATTACACAGAGCAATGTGTGTATTTGTAAAGGAATCATGCTGTGTGGACAAGCAACTGGAACTGTCAAATACTCTGAGGGATCAATTCCAGGGCTTAAAAAGGGTTTATCACATTATGAGTGTGAGTTGAAAACCATAGCATTCTGTTTACTCTGACCAGTGGCTGGCAAAATACAGTGTTTAAAGATGGACTCCAGGAAAACAGCTAATTACACAGATGACATACATATAAGAGAGCTGCTTCACCTTCCAAAGGGTTTGTATTTCTGTCCATCCAGCTCTGAGATCTGGAGAAAGGTCTCCAAATCTTGAGTAAAATGTTCACAACTTTGCACTGCAGTGCCTTCTAGGTGAGGTTTGGAGCGCTCAGCATTTCCAGATCCCACCGGATGATGATGACATACAGAAGGTGGTGGAAAGATGTTTTTTAATTTTCATGATGTCATCCACCTGTCCTTCTGCCTCAGTCAATCAGAGGAAGCTTTGTATTCATTCATAGACTACAAAGCTTTCCTTGAATGGCTGAGCAGTGCTCAGCCCAACACTGTTTTGTTGCAGAAGTCCTCTCCCAAAACACAGCTCTGTATACTGTATGTAGCGGAGGCTACGTACAGTAAACACAGTGTGCCCAACAATTGCACCTTAGTTAGTTAGTGCAGTAAATAGTTCGCTTTGGCCAGTTTGGCCCAAACAAACTATTTATAGGGACATTAAATGTTGAGCTAGGCTTTAACTGCAGGGTTGATAATCATTTATAGACATGTGCTTTCCATTGGAAGTGTAAAGGGATACCTGGAGATGGTCTGGGAGCAAGCTTAGGTTACTCATAAAAAGTGTCATTGTGTAGGACTTATCAGATGCTTGGCACAGGTGGTAAGCTCATATATTTTGGCCAAAGTACCAAAGAACCAAAAGATGCATTTAACATTTCCTCTAACCCACCTGCTTAAAGAGGTTCTTTACTCTGTATATAAAAATTTACAAATACTGTAGCAGCTGACTTTTAAAAAAACACACTTACCTGTCCCAGGATCTAGCAATGTCCTCACTCAACCCGTCCCTTTGCCGGTCTTCAGGAGCAGGCGCCGGTATCCTAACTGTGGGCAACCAACTATGACTCCTTGTGGCTTCACAGCCGGCTGCCCACTGCGCATGCTCGAGCCACGCTGCACCCCATGATTGGTCCTGCAGTCTCCTGGGACCTGTGACATGTCCCAAGAGGCTGCGGGGGGGAGGAAGGGGGGTCGAACTTCCGCTTAGATCGTTGCGTCGATCTGACCAGAAGTTGGAGCGGCTACCTGTCAAAATCAGTTATCTGATCCTCCCCTCCCCCAAAACATCCCAAATATTGGAGTGGAGGGGGGGGGGCGGAACTTCTGCTTTAAGAAATAGCATAGGCGACACTAAGGCAGCCCATACATCTGGTTGAAAAAAAAAATGATCCAATCCCCTCATCCACCTTATTCCCACTGAGCTATTGTGTTTTGAGTGGAAAGACTATCTTGCCATCAGAAAACACTGATCAGCGCGCTGCCGGCTTTAGCTAGCTAGCCGGACCAGCCGAATTTCGATATATGTATGGCCTGCTTAAAGAAGGGCTCTTCCACATTGGTGGATGGGGGGGGGGTTAAGCTGTACACATGCCTTGTCCACAATGCTTTGTGTTGCAACCGCAGCAATTTTAATTTGGCTTCCAAAGTTTGACAAGCACCACCACCTGTCAACCTCGTTCATTGAGGTCAATAGGAGCATGCTTAACTGCAAGCCAAATGCTTGACTTGTGGTTGCAGTTAATTTTTTAAATACAAAATCCCCCTTTGGATTCACAGGATCACACCCCGAAGGCCTGACAGCCACTGCTACAACACCCTCTAAAAAGTCATCAAAGAACACTTTTTAGAGGGCGGTAAGCACTAACAGTTTGTGAAAGAGTCTTAAGAGGTGGTTTCCAAGCAATGTGCATCTACAACTGGTTTTTGTACTTTAGTATGTTGATGTTAGCAAGCAAAGGGTTACCTGGAGGTGGACTGAGACTGTGCTCAGGTAACTCATACAAGAAAAAGAAATACAAGTAATAAAAAGAACGTTTTTTAATATTATTGTTGTTAGAAAAGAATCAAAAGATGAATCAAAATGAAAAAAAAATAGGATGTACTGTAAAAAAATAGAAATATAAAAAAGTGAATCAACAAATGAATAATGAAGAAATATAAAAGTGAAAAAAAGAAAAACTAAAATGAAAAGACAAAAATGAAACTAGATTTGGAGTGAAGAATGTAATGATAAGATAAGAAAAATTGAAAAAGAGTGAATAGATGATATGTTCATGTGAAGTGTGGGAAATGATTGTGTTTCCAATATGCTCAGAACGCATTCCGGTGTGAACAAGCCCTAAATTAATTTTTTATTATATTTATTTATATAAAAATGTCTTAAAAAGTTTTCTTTATCATTGACATGTGGCTACTATTTATCTTTAAAAGTGATATTTCTATAATTCCTAACACAAATGTAAAGCCATTAGATTCATTCAGAACCCAAGCAATTTGTAAGGCATTGATTTAGGTTAAAGACCAAAATAAATGTGCCATTTTCTCATAACTTTCCTTTCTGCGGATTGTAGAATTTAAAATAATCCATGATTGTGGCAGATTGTGGCAATGAATTTTACCATTCTCCCCCCCATAAACTTTGTACTTTGTTTGCCTATAGTCATAAACTTCTCAAGTGTTATATTAGAATTGCATCATCAAGGATGATTGAGGCAAAAGGTGGTTGTTAGTAAATACAAGTCAAGTGGGGGGGACATTGGTGTGATTGATCACATAAATCTCTGTTCAACCATGAGCAATTTATGCCCTTTAGTCACACATTACTGAACACTAGTGATGAGCAAACCAACTGCAGTTTAGTTTACTAGGCCTTCCTCCCAAACTTGTGAAAAAAATTTGCAAAGCCTGAACATAGCACCTGGAACCCCACTGAAGTCTGTGTGAGCCAAATCTTGTAATTTTTCTGACCCTTTTCAAGGCTAGTTTGCAAGCTCTTCATAAGAAAAAAAATGTTAAATATACTGTCCAGCAGGGAGTGGATCTTTTAATAACGCTTAAAGGGCAATGTTATAAATGTACAATTCCTTTAAATAATATGCTTCAGGGTGATAACATGCTTAAGGGTGCCTAAAAACAATAGCTTGGGTATTTTTTTAAATCTGCACAAGGGACAATAAATACAATTAACCACTTGGTCTCTGGAAGGTTTTACCCCCTTTAAGACCAGGGAAGTTTTAGCTACTTTAACTGGCAATTGTGCCGTCATACAACACTGTACACAAATGACATTTTTATATTTTTTTCACACAAATAGAGCGTTCTTTTGGTGGTATTTTATCACCACTGGGTTTTTCATTTTTTGCAATATAAATGACACAAGACCGAAAATTTTTAAATAAAAAACAATATTTTCAACTTTGTATTATAAAGCATATCCAATAAATTCCCATAAATTTAGACCAAAATGTATTCTGCTACATGTCTTTGGTAAAAAAAAAATCCCAATAAGTGTATGAATGAATGTTGATTGGTTTGTGCGAAAGGTAGTGCATCTACAAACTATGGTATGAATACTGGAGTTAACACATCTATAGACGTTATACGGTAATGACTTATAACGACTTATAGTGGGACTGTGATAGAGGTGGAGATCTACCAGAACAACATGATAGGGATCAAAGATGCCCTAAGATAGTGGCCACTAGGCACGCGCCCCTAGTGGCCAAAAGGCGAAGCAACGTAAGGTAACGTCGTTTCACCCAACCATGCCATTCTGCCGCAGTAAAACTGCGGCGGCTGGCCGGCAAGTGGTTAAAAACAGGCGATAAAGAAGAATCATACATAATTTGGCTGATTTACTAAAGGAGTTTAGAATCTTCATGGTATAAATTGATGGAAAATTCACTTCAGTTATCCAGTAATGTGCACATGAAATAAGTAAACAAGGAGGCGCATGCACGGCAGCGTCCAATATGGCCGCTTAGACTGGGAGTTCCGCGCCACTCCAGCCTAAGGACCCACACCGCCGCCGTCTGAGCCCTCGTTCCGGCAATAACATCAGCCGACCGGGGACACTCCCAGCTACTGCCCGATGTCCACAGGCACTGCCCAGAGGAATTTAGCCCGTGAATTGGAGACAGCAGCGGTGCGGCGCGGCGCGGCCACTCCAAAATGGCAGCCGCATCCTCATGAGGCACAGTTAGTGCCGAGCAATCCATTGCGGACCAAGATCATGCCGATCTCCCTGCCTCTCATCCACTGACAGACACAGTGAGTACTCCACAGCATGTGGCCCCCTCACCCGCATCCACTGAATCCCTGTTAGGGAGAACACTGGGAGGATTAGCCCACACACCACTGCAGCAGCTGCCGCTCAGCCTGGACCCATGGGAACAGGAGACCTGGGATACCTCTCTCACCCCCACAGACTTCCCCTCCATGATGGCTGCATTCTCTAAAATGCTGACCAGGGGCCTGTCACATAATGCAGCCCAGATCACAGCCTCCATCCATGCTGATGTGCAGCAAATAGGCTCAAGAATAGAGGCAATTGAACAGAAATCTGACCAAGCAGCCCTGAGAATCAACCAGAATACTACCAGAATCCAGGAGCTCCAGGACCAACTGGAGGTAGCGACTTCTAAAATTGATGACCTTCAGAACAGATTGAGACGCTACAATTTCAGAATCAGAGGACTCCCAAAATCCGTTAAGGATGTTCGCCCGCCAGTTCAGGAATTCATCAAAATTCTTATACCTGACATCCCGGCGCACCGCCTGGAGCTTGACAGAGCCCACAGAGCGCTTCAACCTCCATGGCCTGTTGGCCTACCAAGGGAAATTATAGTGACACTGCACTTCTATGTGGTCAAGGAAGAACTGATGAAACTATCCTGCTCGGCGGAGAAACTGGAGATGATGGGTCACCAGATCCAAATTTTCGCTGATCTTTCCCCATACACGGTACAAAAGCGACGAGCGCTGAAACCATTGCTTCAAGTTCTAGCTAGCAAAGATATCAATTACAGATGGGCTTTCCCGCTTCGCCTGAACTTCACGTACCGCAACAAACCATATAACTTCTCCTCGTTTCCTGAAGGCGCAGGACTCCTACTACATGTAGGACTGATTACCCAGGAACTGCCGCCACTCCATATCAACAAAGGAGCACAATCTTCTAAACGACCGTTGCCTACTAGCCGCTGTCCCAAGTGTGGCTGAAACAGCATCCTAAACGTTCACGAGAGTCCTTCCCGCCATGAGCAGGCTTACCTACTACCAACACTTCTTCAATTTCCCGCTTCCCTTTGGAACTGTGTTCGCGGCCGACCTACCGTCATTGGAATGGCGTCATGATTCCATTAAGTAAACCTCGGGATTGGCCCCAAGTTCCTCAAGGGAAGATTGTGCCAGGTGACTGGTTATTCCTACAACCCCCTGGTTACTCGTGTTTCCTGGTTTCTTTTGCATACAAGTTTTTTGTACTTTACTAATGATTTTCTTCCTATGTTTTTATCTTTTTTACTCGCCATTCTTACGCCCCTGAACCTGGCTCTACACTGATGTTGTAACATTGTAACATGTCTGCGGAACTCAAGACTATGCAGAGCCTAAGGGATTGGGGTGTCTCCCTTGAGAGGTCCCCCAACTGGGACTTTTTTTTGTTTTTATCTCCCCAGATGATCGGCTATACGGACACATGTGGCTGTCTCGTCCTCTCCCATGACCGGTAGCAAGTGTCACCACAACACCTACCATCCATATCCACTACGCAGAGGGGTGACGCGTGTTGCTGTGTGAGAGAGTGGGAGATAGACCAATCAAATCTGAATACGCTCTAATTGTGTGTCAACAGGGCTCAGACTTTAAGTTTCTTACACTGTTATAATTAACTCTTATGGTGGGGGTGACTGGAGTGGTTACAGTGCACCTCCGTCTGACGCAGACAGGTGAACGTCTCCTTCTTCCCCTGTCGGAGTCAGATTCCCACATCCTTTCTAGGACGTACTAGGTTTCCTTTGGGAAAAGGACTGGGCAGGGATGGGTCCCGCCCCAGCCCTAGTGGGACTGGGTTCGTATCGTACAATGTGTTCTCTAATGCATCTTCTCTTTTCTCTTCTTCTTTTTCCATTTCTTGCTACTCTCTCCCCCCCCTCTTCCTTCCCCACCCCCCCCATCCTTCATCAGTTACAGGGTCTTGATGGACTTCCTACCTCTCCGTGTTCGAGATTGGATCGCAATGGTGCTCGGGAGGACTCTCCTCTGCCAGGGAAAGCATCAATGACTGGTAAGTTTACCTTACACATAGCACCATACTCCCAATTACACCATGACTGACACCCCACCAATGAACCCGAATCTCCGGATCTTTTCCCACAACGTGCAGGGACTCAACTCCCCAGTAAAAAGACGCAAAGTAATGCAACAGCTTCACACACTGCACGCAGACGTAGCGCTGCTTCAAGAGACACACTTCCCAGTTACCTATAATCCCTCATTTCTTCACAAAAATTTCACCTTGCAAATGCGGCCAACAAGACAAGAGGTGTGGCAGTATGTTTTTCGAACAAGGTTCAATTCTTACACACCAAAATAATCAAAGATCCTGATGGCCATTTCGTTCTAGTTACTGGCACAATCAATGGGGGGATTTACACGTTTGTATCCTATTATGCCCCTAACACACACCAAGAAAATTTTTTTGAAGCCGTTCTTCAGACCCTGAAGCCTCACTTCCTTGGCACAGTAATTCTGGGAGGTGACTCTAACACTCCTTTTGATCTCTCCTCAGACAAGTCCAACCCCCAGATCCCAAAAGCCAAGAGACCTCCCAGACGTAACCTGTGGGTAGCGCAGACCATACAGTCACATGGCTTGGTTGACATATGGAGGGAAATGAACCCCCGAGCCAAGGACTACACACACTATTCCATCCCACACAAAACGCACTCCAGGATAGATCACATCTTTGTTTTATCACACACAATCCGAAGGGTGGAGGCATCCAAAATACACAATACATCCTTATGTGATCACTCCATGATGACCCTTACCCTCGGGGGTGGAGTCGGAGAGAGGGGGCCCTTCAAATGGCACCTCAGTGAAGCTCTGTTGAGCAATCCCGCACATTGCACATTACTGGACACAGCATTATCGGAGTACTTTTTGGAAAACGACACTGATTCGGTCTCGCCAGGCACTTTGTAGGAGGCGCAAAAGGAGGTGATGAGAGGTAGACTCATCCAGCTTTCATCCAAAATTAGACGGGAAAGAAGGGCAGAAATACAACAGTTGATGGAAGACTTTCGCTCGCTCAGTAAACGCCACAAAAGCAACCCCACCCCCCGGACAGCCTGGCTAGGCTTGACTCGGCTCGAGTCAGATTAAATCTTTCCCTCACTAGCTCAGCCGAGAAACATTTAAGATGGACAGGGGCTCGCTTTTATTACCAAAAAGACAGGATAGGCTCTAAACTGGCAGCTAAACTGAGTCCAAAGACGCGCGTCCTGGCCTACCCCAAAATTCGCAACAAGACAGGAAATTTAACCCAAAATCCAATGGGAATCATGGACTCCTTCCATGACTTCTACTCGCACTTATATAAAGCCCTACCTCATACACACCCCAAGACAAGAGAAGCATTTCTCCAAGATCTCAACTTACCCCACCTAAACTGCTAGACAAACTTTTCTCCTCAGACGAAATAGGGGACGTTATAAAATCTTTGAAATTAGCCTCAGCTCCAGGACCTGAAGTCTTCTCGGTCTGTTACTATAAAAAATTTGGCTCACGTTTCTTTAACATGGCTCGTTTCTTTAACCCTCTCTGGGATGGAGCCCCCCTACCTAGTGACTCAAATACAGCTTTTATATCAGTTATACCTAAACCAGAGAAAGACACGAGGAAGGTCGACAATTATCGCCCCATCTAGTTGATAAATAACGACCTTAAGATTATGATAAAAATCTTAGCAACAAGACTGTCCAGCTTCATAGCCGGATACATCCAGGGGGATCAGGTGGGGTTTCATCCCGGGGAGACAGGGACCGGACTAAATCCGTAGGGCAGTTGACCTGATCTCCCTCCTACAATCCCAATGGGATGGGGGGGCCACACCAGGAAGGCTTCCTGTTATCGTTAGACCTACAGAAGGCCTTTGATTCCAAAATGCAACTTCGTCTGACGAAAGAACTGTGCATGCTCCGAAACGCGTTACTACCCACCACCACCACAAAGGACATTTCTTTTACGGTAAAACACCTTCTGGATGCAGTCCGTCCCAGCCCCCCTAAATACTTACCTGAGCCAGATCTCGATCCAGCAATGTCTCTGCTATTTCCCTCCACATTGGCTCAGCCATTGGTTCCTGCTGCTGTTAATCACAGCCAGTGACAAGAAAGAAAGGGGGGGTGAGTCCCACTGTCTGTGTTAATAGACGCAGAGAATGAGGCTCAGTAATGAGGCTGCAAGAATGCCCCCATAGCCCTGGAGTGGGGGCACTCATCAGGGAGAAGTGCCGACAGGAGGCAGGGGAATTGGGGCTGCTCTGTACAAAACCATTACATAGAGAAGGTAAGTATAGCATGTTTATTATTTAAAAAAAATATGTTTAGAATCACTTTAAGATAAATACTAGGGAAAAAATGAAAGCATTCACTATAAACCAACATTTTGTCTGTATTATATACTGTATATATATTTAATTTAGATAAATAGGATAGATTGATTTCTAAGCACACATGAATGTGGCCTTGAAGCCATAAAGGCTCTTTTAAAGAGTTTACTTTAGTCTCATCTTATTTTTCTCCTATTTGAAATCTTAGTTTAAGCTTTGGCCCTCTGATACCAAAGTGATGGCCCTCATGCTTACGTCTGAAGGATTAGTGGTTAATGGTTCTTCATTCGTCTTTAGCTGGCTGAAGCAAAACAAACATTATAGATTACTGCTGATGAATAAAAATACTGTATTTTCTTTTGCTGATCTTTTTCTTATGTGAAATAAAAGCAGACTTTAATTAAATTTGATATGATAAGTCTGAATGCCACATAGTCATAACATGTAAAGAAATCCCAGTTCTACGTTCTGAAAATATACATAGACAGTGTGCCCACTGCTGTAAGGAAATTAAGACAATTAAATGTATAGTTTATTGCCAATATGTATGATTCCTGTTCAGTGTTGTGCTTAGTTATAATACCACTCAACGCAAATTTGTTAAAATTCTTCTTTAGAATAAGCCTCTGTACACAATCTATTTAACCACTTTAACCACCACTCTACAGGGCACTTTCACCCCCTTCCTGCCCAGGCCAATTTTCAGCTTTCAGCGCTGTTGCACTTTGAATAACATTTGCACAGTCTGGGTTTTACATTTTTTGCTAAACAAACAAAAACAGACCAAAACTTTAGAAAAAAAAAAAAGGTTTTTCTTAGTTTCTGTTATAAAATCTTGTAAATAAGTAATTTTTCTCCTTCACTGATGTGCACTGATAGGCTGCACTGATGGGCAGACGACGGTAGACAGACTGGACAGTAAATGCATGCACATTAGCATTGCCCTATATTGTACGTTGTTACGTCATGAATTCTAGGGAATGTCACATGAGAATGCATCAATGTGACCCAACGTGTTTTGTGAACATGCGTTCACTTCCTCAGGGGTTGATGCATACACAGTTATGAATCTGTTAAACATGGAATCCCATGATCATAATGCACTGGAGACCGCTAAAAATGTCTAGCCCGGGAGCTGTGGGCATGGGATCCACGAGGACGTGAGAACATGACGCAAGTCCAAACCAACATGAAGTAGCATCCACGGTGATTTAGGCAGACTTTGTGGGAGCTTTTCCAGTAGAACCAGGGCTTCCAAAAATCCACAGAACCTGTTTTTTTACATCTGTGATCATTTTCCCCTCTCTTCTAGTTCTGGCAACAATTCAGATCTTGAATTTTCCCTTGCTTCCAGTTCCACTGTATTGAGAAAGCTGACTGTGGGCAGATGATCTATGCTTCACCAAGAGGAACTGAAAGCAAGGGAAAATTCAAGATCTGAATTGTTGCCAGGACTGGAATAGAAAGGAAAATGGTCACAGATGTAAAAAACTGATTTTGTGGATTTTTGGAACCCCTGGTTCTACTGAAAAAGCTCCCAAAAAGCCTGTCTAAATTCTTATTGTTTGGAAGCCATCATCGTGGATGCTGCTTCATGTTGGTTTGGACTCACGTCCTGTTGTGTTTGTCCCGCTGGGCCCTCATGGATCCCATGCGCACAGCTCCCGGGCTAAACGTTTTTAGCGGTCTCCAGTGGAGTATGATCATGTGATTCCATGTTTAACAGATTTATAACTGTGTATGCATCAACCCCTAAGGAAATGAATGCATGTTCACGAAACGCGTCGGTTCACAATGATGCATCCTCATACCCATTATGGACTGTTCACTGGAATATTCTAATTGGTTATGAAACAACACTTTGTTATACATTACAAATCTGTTTGATAATATGATACCCGCTTGTGTTGATTTGTTGGCATTATATGTACTAATAAATCTGTATAACATGCATTTTACTACATGGTGTGTCGCACCCCATTTAAAGTCCCATGGGCAAACTGTTGTATTTCTATGTTACATGGGGATGGAGATGCCTCATGGGGTGCATCAAGCCACATTCTGTTATTTAATTTTTGACTTGTTCACTGCACGTTTTTAAAGTGTTTACACCATTCGCTTCTCCTAGTGAAAAACCTAGGCTCATGTGAAAGGTGCCCTAAATGGCTTGTTTCAACCCCCTAACTGCAACTTTTGCTAGACTGCTTGGTCTGTTAAATGGAGGTCCGCCCACCACTGCAAAAATTAAAAGCCAGCAGCTACACATACTGCAGCTGCTGGCTTTTAATAATAGGACCCATACCTGTCCTGTAGTCCAGCGATGTCGGCACCACAGCCAATGTTTCCATCAACTGTCGGGGGCTGCCGTCGCCATTACGGGTAAGGGAACCCGGCAGTGTAGCCTTACGGCTTCACGTCTTGAACCCTACTGCGCATGCGCGAGGCTCCGCTCCTCTCTCCTACTGGCCCGGTGGCAGGGGAATGAGGAGGAGGAAGCCGAGCGGTGACGTCAACGGCCGTGGCTCCTGGAAATGGGGACAGAATACCTGTCAAAGAACTTTGCTGTATAGGAAGTTGAAAAATAATAGAATTATTGGTCAGATCACCAGGTCAAAAAAAGAAAAAAAACAGGTATAACAAAGGAAGCTATTGCAGGCATTACATCTACAAAGCTGTAAAACAATACATTTTTGTTTTTGAGGTTTAATACTGCTTTAAAAAAAAAGGTACAGATTAAAACAAATTACTATGATAAATATATATGAGATTTGAGTGATTGGGTTTACATACAGTATACATTGTACTTCTTATAAATACAGATTTTAGCTGAGTGTTTCTTAGACCAAAAAAATTTTTTTGTAGTGGAAAACATTCTTGCTATACTTTATTATAACGTGCTTTTAAAGGTTAAATTGTTCCACACACGCCCATGCTACAATGTTGCACAATTTCTATAAATTACAAGGTGCAATCGTCATGACTAGCATTTTGTTTGCATTTGGAATATTTGTCCCTCATTACCATGAAAAAGCGACTTCCAGGAAGCAGCAAAACGTGTTGGAATAGTATTATTTAACAAAATAATTGACTTGTAAACCTTGCATCCTTTACATGATTTACTAACTAGTGTTGAATGTAGTAAATGTACCCTAAAACAGTCAGAGTAGTATAGCGTGCCAGAAAAGCCTTTACGCAAAGCGATTAAAATGGAATCCTGAGGTCTACATTGTGGTAATCAGTGGTGTAAAGTGATAAGGGTGATAGGTTTATCAGATGGAAAATACCAAGCCATAAATCTTTACAATATTTTTTTTTTTCTGTCTGGGCAAATGGTGTATTGCCAAGAAAAGCCTTTGGATCTTATTTATTTATGTGGCTGATTGGGCTTGTGCTGTGAAAATGTCTCCCCCACAACTCCATCCATCTCCATCATCTGCACAGTAGAGTTCTTTCCAGCTGACTGGCTGTACCCTGCATGTAACACATGTGTGCCGGATATACCTGTAAATTCTGCCACCCGCTTTGACTTGATTGTAAAACACAACTGCGGCTCTGTTTTTATAATGGCAACAAACATTATTTGTTGATTACTAGTATTCAAGCCATTCTCACTGTAAGTGACCTGAAAGGGCTAAAACTACACTAATAAATCTGTAGCATTAACAGATTTGAGACAATTCAATTGCAGATATCTAAAGCACTGCACAAACTGTTGGCACTATATAAATCCTGTATAATAATAATAATAATATCAGAATTGTGTTAGCACAACATTGGTTGGTTGCAGTGAACACAAGTTCATCTCAGTTCACATTCACTTTGTAAGTGATTAGGTTGCATTCCTTAAACAAATCAATTCCTTTGTGTTGGGAATTTTTAAATTACGCCAGTCTCATTGCGAGGATGTCTAAGGAGACTTAAAGCATCATTTGACAATGGGGTCTGATTACTTGGAATACATTCCTAGTTCTCATCTGGAACCTTTAAAAAATGTGGGTAAATGTAATTTTTGAAACTTTTTTTATATCATTGCTATCACATACAGGGCTCCCTCTGTTCATCAAACCTCCCAATGCCTGTACCATGTCTGCAGGTGGGGCAGCAGACTCCAGGATACATGGCAGGGGACACATTTTGGCTGTGGAAGAGCTCAGGTGCTTTAAGAATCTTCACAAAGTAATTGTTCAATTTATTATTATTTCAGGTACTTGTATAGCGCAGTCAATTTATGCAGCACTTTACATATATATTATACATTCACATCAGTCCCTGCCCTCAAGGTGCTTACAATCTAATGTCCCTTACTCACATTCATACATACATGTACTAGGGTCAATTTAGACAGGATCTAATTACCCCACCAGCATGTCTTTGGAGGGTGGGAGGAAACCGGAGTACCTGGAGGAAACCCACGCAGGCACAGGCAGCACATGCAAACTCCAGGCAGGTGGTGCTGTGGTTGAGATTCAAACCAGCAACCTGTTTATTGATAGGCAGAAGTGCTAACCAGTACACCACTGTGCCTCCCTACAAACAGTCAATCATGTAAAAAACAAACCCTTGTTTACTTATTTTATATGCACATTAATGGGTAACTGAAGTGAATTTTCAATCAATTTATTGCATGAAGATTCTAAACTCCTTTAGTAAATCAGCCAAATTATGTATAATTCTTCTTTTGTTTTGTGGTTATAAAAGCACTTTTCTTTTTTTTTCACAAAAAGCAGAAGTTTTTTTACCTAAATGCATTCTATGTATTAAAGTGATACTAAAGGATCGTTTTTTATTTTTTTTAAATAACAAACATGTCATTCTTACCTCTACTGTGCAGCTCGTTTTGCAAAGAGTGGCCCCGAACATCCATTTCTGGGGTCCCTTGGCGGCTCTTGCGGCTCCTCCCCACATTAGATAACCCCCTAGGAGAAGCGCTCTCCCGAGGGGGTTACCTTGTGGGCGCGCTCCCGAGTCATACATTTAAATTTTCTTTGAAATAAATTTAAAAACTTTTTACTTACCAGAAACCCCTGTTGCTAGGCAGTCTTCCTAATCTTCCTCTTCCTAGTCCGCGGAGCTGTTCTGTCACTTCCTCCTCTTCAGCGAGCTCCCCCGTTGTCTTCTGGGACCTGTGTATGTCCCAGAAGACGACGGGGCCAGGAGCCATTCACAAAGCATCGCGCGACTCGCGCATGCGCAGTAGGAAATGGGCAGTGAAGCCGTAAGACTCCACTGGCAGTTTCCCTTGGTTGCAATGACGGCACCTGTTCCGATGGACGGATCAGCCTCGGGGGGCCGACATCGCAGGCTCCCTGGATGGGTAAGTGCCCTTATTAAAAGTCAGCAGCTACAGTGTTTGTAGTTTCTGACTACAATGGCCGGAACACCAATTTAAAGTGTTTGTTACCCCAAAACTTCATATTCCTAATATTTGCCTGCTGTACCATGAACTTGTATGGGAAAGTATCCTGTTCTCTTTGTATTGCTGCCTTTATGTGAAATCCCTGGTGTTCCTGCCAGTCCCTCTGCTTTCCTATTTAAAACTGACCACACTAAGCAGGAGAGTACACTGTGGTCAGTTCTCTAGCTATGCTGGGAACTCAGTGTACTTTCCTTCAATGATTAGACTTGTCCTGACACCCCCCCGCTGCACAGCCATTCACTGGGGAGCTTAGTGTGCTGCAGCTTTTCCTCCCCCAGCTCTTATGCAGCTGAGAACAAAGGGAATGTGATCACTTTTAAAAAAGGGAAAAAAGGCTTTTGTAATGTTTTTTTTATATCTATACAAAAATGTTTTGCACTTAATTTATTTTTTAAACTGAATGAGTTGTTTTACAGAGTGATCGGTTAAAATCACTTTAAGCTGGGTACACATGGGCCGAAAATCGACCAAAAAAAGTTGGTTCGGCAGGAACTGGCCAGCTTTTGGCTCTTGTGTATGGCTGTCTGTTCTACAGAGGCCAGTCTTAGCAGGCTTCTATTTGAGGGCATGCTTCAAAACCAGAACCAGAATTTGATCAGCGCTCGCAGTTTTGGTGGGGGGGCAGTCCCTCTGTCAGAACATAAAGGCACAGCAGGGAAATCGGATTGCCACACTAACATTGCTTGCGTTAGTATGGTGATCTCTTTTTTATTTTATTTAGTTCAGCCCACTGAGTTGAATGATAAAAAAAACTTCTAATGTGTACCCAGCTTTAGCCATTCATTGTATGCTCAGTAACCTCAGTTGAATTTCAATGAGAAAAAAATGACTGTTGTTTGCATATATTTTCCAGTGGAACAAAACCATTGTTCTTTTTTCAAATGCCACTTTATGCATTGGCATTGACATGCCAACAAGTACAGCTGAATGTGACTGATTCCTACTAGCTATACCATAAAGAATTAGTTTGAATTGAATTTTTTAGGTGCAGCAAATTCAATGGACACAAATTTCCTTAAAACTTCAGTATTTATTCAACATTGAATTAAAAATAGTATATCCATATAGTAGATGACATGGCTCAAGGGGGAGAGGCCAAGGGCCAGAAAGAAGAGCAGGAAGCAAGTTGCAAGCACTAGGGGTGCCACCGGGGGAGAAGGGGATGAAAAAAATCCAACTTATCATGAGATACATATACTATTATGTCCTTTTTTGTTTTTGTAGTTTGGCCCTTGTGTGCCTCCTGTGGCCACTTATAGCCCTGTGCATGGTTTGGCATCTCTTGATTTCCATTGAATAAGTTTAGCCTTAGAACCAGGCAACATGGGGATAATCACGGGTAAGCTTGGTGGATCTGTATTATTGAACATGCATGTGTATGTTGATAACTTTTTACATTGTTTGTATGTGTAACACTGTTTTTATTCATCCCCTGAAGAAGCCCACAAGGGCGAGACATGTCAGGATTGATCAATATCACACCGCTATAATATAAGGACCATAAGAATTTGGGTCATACTGTATGTGTATATGTTTTTATATGGATATACTATTTTTACTGGCAATGTAATTTACAGAGAATGTTTCTTGCCTCTCTTTCAAGTGCAGCCATAGATCTATATAGGATATATTTTGTTGATATTTGTTGTATTAATTTGTATTTTTTCTGTTTTCATTGCACAACTAAAGTTGTTGAATTATAGGTCTCAATATTTAAAGAAACTTCACGTTCTTTCCTGAAGAAGCCATATGGCGAAACATGTAGAGAACCCGAATGTGGCTACAGTAAAACATTGTTATTTATAGGATGCCTTGCACACATCCATGGCCATGAGTATACTGCATGTATTGTTTTTATTGATGTAGTTCATTTAATAAAATTTGTATATATTTTCCTTTTACATTTTGTTGTTTCATATAATTTGCACCTTTAACCTCCCTGACGGTAATCCCAAGTGTGGCTCAGGGTGGATTTTCAGCACCAAAAGCGGTAACCCCAAGACACACTCGGGATCGCATTGCAGTATCCAGGTACAGCAAACTTACCTTGTCCCCAGGATCCTGTGATGTCCTCCCCACTCTGTGTGCGAGCTGTCCTCCACTCGATCTATCACAGAGCCGTGCTCCGTTCCCTGCGAGCGTTGTGACACACGGGAACGGAGAACTGCACCAAATTCAAAAAGTAAAAAACACAATACATATACAGTACACAGTAATCTTACAGATTACATTACTGTATCAATTTATTTCACATCCCTTTTGTCCCTAGTGGTTTGTCCAGTGCCCTGCATGCATTTTTATATTATAAATACTGTTCTTTCTGCCTGGAAACTGGGGATTGTCCATAGCAACCAAAACCGTTCCTTTACATCAAAAGTGGCTTTAGATCAGCTAGAAAACAGCGATAATAAATTAGAATCACTTGCAGAATTGAGCAATAGTGATTTGTGTGGAAATCCGTCATCAAACACTGAAAAGTAATGACAGCGACAATTCTGCAACTGAGCAAATTTCTGTGTTTTTGATTTGATTACATTATTGAATAATTTTTATTATGATTATATTATTATTTATGATAAATATTTATAGTTTTTTATTATATTATCATTTATGATTTCGTGTTTCAAACTTTATCATACCCGGGATGTCTACTAGACTCTTGTTTGGACAGATTTAAGTGAGTTATTCCTAAGAATTACAGGCCTACAATATAAGACGCCAAATTTTCATGCAAAATAATTGTACCGCTTTCAGCATCAAAAATCTGAAATAATCATACCGCCAGGGAGGTTAAAGTCCCATATCTCTTATATGTTCTCTTTTCAACATTGTCCCTTGTTTGGAGAGTTCCTTGGTTTTCATGGCAGTGTCTGGTTAGTGGTGCCTCTTGCTAAGGTGTTGCAGCCTCTGGGGCCTTTCATAAAGGTGTGTATATGTAATGACAGATCATGTGACACTTAGATTGCACACAGGTGGACATCATTTCACTAATTATGTGACTTCTGAAGGTAATTGGTTGCACCGGAGCTTTTTATGGGCTTCATAACAAAGGGGGGTGAATACATACACACATGCCAATTATCAGTTTTTTATTTCTGAAAAAAGTTTTATGTATATATTTTTCAAATTTTACTTCACCAACTTAGACTATTGTGTTCTGATCCATCACATATAATTCAGATTAAAAAAAATTGAACTAAAGGCTATAATGTAACAAAATAGGTAAAAAGCCAAGGGGGTGAATACTTTTGCAAGGCACTGTACATTACTAGTTATACCATGACCTGGATAAATGAGAAGCTTTGAATACTTTTGATCCCACTGTTGCTCATTTATTAAAGCAGAACATTTTTGCTTTAGTACATCCTACAGGTATGTCACTTCACATGCAGGTTTAAGGCATCCCCCAATCAAGATATGTCAATGAATTGTGTGTTTTAAATATTACATTTTTATTGGTATTTTTAATTTAAAATGTAATTTTTTGGGGGTTTTGTACATATACTGTCTGGCAGTGCCCATCTTCCTATGCCCTTTACCAAATCCTTGCCTACTGGACTGGAAGATTGAGAAAATTGATGTTCAATATTCACCTCCTGTTGTCACTAATGGGGTTTGCATTAAAGTTTGTAATTTGGGGATTTTTGGCAGTATTTGCAGAATGTACATGAGAATCCAGCCAAAGCAGATTTTGCCATCACTTTTAGTGAGCTAGTCTACCTTTAGCAGCCACATTTCAGGAAAACTTCACATATTTCATCTGTAGTCAGTGACCCCAGGACCTAGTTTTATATGAATGCCTCCCAGTAACCATAGCATAAGTAGGTTTCAGAGTCCAAGGACCAGTGCCAGATTTAGATCTTGGGGGGGCCCGGGGCACTTTAAGTTCAGGGACCCTAAAAAATAGAAATTAATTTGTGCACTGTGTATTTCTTTCATGTCTTTGCAGTAATCAAGTACTAAACTTTACCTCTACAAAAAACAATATGGTGTTAAACTGGCAGTAACGCACACAGAACTATATGGCGTTAAACTGGCAGTAACGCACACAAAACTATATGGCGTTAAACTGGCAGTAACACACACAGAACTATATGGCATTAAACTGGCAGTAACGCACACAGAACTATATGGCGTTAAACTGGCAGTAACGTATACAGAACTATATGGCGTTAAACTGGCAGTAACGCACACAGAACTATATGACGTTAAACTGGCAGTAACGCACACAAAACTATATGGCATTTAACTGGCAGTAATGCACACAGAAGTAAATGGTGGTAAACTGGCAGTAATGCAATCAAATAGACAGTGTTCAACCATCACTACACTGACGCTATCTGAACTGTCCCTACTCTAGCTTTACACTAATGTCAAGAATACTGATGCGGTCTCACTACACTACACTGAAACTATCTGTGCTGTCCCTACTCTAGCTTCACACTATGCAAAGCTGAATGAGGTTCCTCCTCACTACACTCACACTATTCCTAAACTGACACTAAATTAATATTCTTCACTGACAATTGAAGCAAAATAACACAGTATAGCACACTAACAAACTAATAGCACTGAACAGAGCCCTGTTCTATCTCTCTCCATACCAAAATAACACTGAAAGAATACTTTTATACTGTGGGGCGGGAATGAGCCATGATTGGATAAAGTCATGATGACAGTGACCAATTATGACTCTGACAGTGCTCTGTGCCCTGATTGGCTGAAGCTTTCACTGCTTCAGCCAATTAGGGTTTGCAATGCACTGTTCAGTGCCGCAATGCATTGTGGTTAGTTCGGGGGGCAAACAAACGCTCGAACGACCTGTTTGTTTGGATGTTCGCCAAAGGTCCGCACAATGAAAATTTGGCCCGAACTTATCCTCGGGCCGAACCGTTTGCCCATCCCTAGCCACATATACACAGTAGGAATTGGTAGCAATGTGCAGCATGTATGGCAAACGTTTTTGTCTCCTTAAACTAAACTCTGGAAAGAGGAAACATTGTTTAGATCGAAGCGATGTGTATTCATACTTAAAACTTGGTGTGCACTGTGTATTTGTAATGTTTCCTATGTTTAATTTAATTTGTTTAATTTAATTTATAATTCATTGGTAATTAATTTAATTTGATTTAGATGTTAAAATTAATTAAAAATTAAAAATGTAAACATGTAATTTAAAAATGAATTTGAAATTATTTTAAATGTAATTTCATTTGTAATTAATGTGTATTTTGTTTAATCTTTTTAATTTAATTTGTTTATTTGTAATACTTAATTTGTAATGTTTTTGTCTCTTTAAACTGAACTCTGGGAAGAGGAAATATTGTGTAAATCAAAGCGATGAGCATTCATACTCACTGTTCCTGGTGTGCACTGTGTATTTCTTCCATGTCTTCTACAAAGAATGCAACAAGAAATGTAAGGGTGCAATTAGGGTGGCTAGGATAGAACACGAAAGACACATACCGGAGGAGAGCAAAAAAAATCCCAAAAAATTATTTAAGTATATAATCAGTAAAAGAGGGAGGACAGACCATATTGGCCCCATAAAGAATGAGAAAGGAAATCTGGTTACAAAGGATGGTGAGATGGCGAAGGTATTGAATTTATTCTTCTCCTCAGTCTTCACGAGGGAATCAGGGAGCTTCAGTAACCAAAACTGCAAAGTTTATCCTCTTGACACATCACAGGAAGCACCTTCATGGCTAACAGAGGACAGAATTAGAAATAGACTTTGGAAACTTAACATTAATAAGTCACCGGGACCAGATGGCTTGCACCCAAGGGTCCTTAGGGAACTCAGTCAAGTAATTGGCAGACCACTGTTCCTAATTTTTACTGACAGTTTACTGGCTGGAATGGTACTAGCTGATTTGAGAAAAGCCAATGTAGCACCAATATTTAAAAAGGGGCCAAAATACATCCCTGGGAATTACAAACCAGTTAGCCTAACATCAATAGTATGCAAGCTCTTGGGGGGGGGATGAGAAGGGACTATATGCAAGATTTTAGTAATGAAAACTGTATCATTAGCAGCAATCAGCATGGATTTATGAAGAATCGTTCTTGCCAAACCAATCTATTAACCTTCTATGAGGAGGTGAGCTGCCATCTAGATAAAGGGAGGCCTGTAGACCTGGTGTGTCTAGATTTTGCAAAAGCATTTGACCCAGTTCCCCATAAACGTTTACTGTACAAAATAAGGTCCGTTGGCATGGACCATAGGGTGAGTACATGGATTGAAAACTGGCTACAAGGGCGAGTTCAGAGGGTAGTGAAAAATGGGGAGTACTCGGAATGGTCAGGGGTGGAAAGTGGGGTCCCCCACGGTTCTGTCCTGGGACCAATCCTATTTAATTGTTTCATAAACAACCTGGAGGATGGGGTAAACAGTTCAATCTCTGTATTTGCAGATGATACTAAGATAGGCAGGGCAATAACTTCTCCGTAGGATGTGGAAACCTTGCAAGTAGATCTGAATAAATTAATGGGGTGGGCAACTACATGGCAAATGAGGTTTAATGTGGAAAAATGTAAAATAATGCATTTGGGTGGCAAAAATATGAATGCAATCTACTCACTGGGGGGGAACCTCTGGGGGAATCAAGGATGGAAAAGGACCTGGGTGTCCTAGTAGATGATAGGCTCAGCAATGGCATGCAATGTCAAGCTTCTACTAACAAAGCAAACAGAATATTGCCCTGCATTAAAAAGGGGATTAACTCAAGAGATAAACGATAATTCTCCCAATCTACAAAACTCTGGTCCGGCCTCACCTGGAGTATGCTGTCCAGTTCTGGGCACCAGTCCTCAGGAAGGATGTGCTGGAAATGGAGCGAGTACAGAGAAGGGCAACAAAACTAATAAAGGGACTGGAGGATATTAGTTATGACGAAAGGTTACGAGCACTGAACTTATTCTCTGTGGAGAAGCTTGAGAAGGGATATGATTTCAATTTACAAATACCATACTGGTTACCCCACAATAGGGATAAAACATTTCCGCGGAAGGGAGTTTAATAAGACACATGGCCATTGATTAAAATTAGAAGAAAAGAGGTTTAACCTCAAACTGTGTAGAGGGTTATTTACTGTAAGAGCAGCAAGGATGGGGAATTCCCTTCCACAGGCGGTGGTTCAGCGGGGAGCATCGATAGATTCAAAAAACTATTAGATAAGCACCTGAACGACCACAACATACAGGGATATACAATGTAATACTGACAGATAATCACACACATAGGTTGGACTTGATGGACCTTTCAACCTCACCTACTAGGTAAAGTAAATAATAAAAATAAAAAACTACTGACACCGTCCACTGCCCTACTGGCACCAATCTTTGCTCTACTGACACTGCTCTGCTAATATACACATGTGTGTTTATGCCTTGGGGTGCACACCCGAATGCAACAGGCTGCGCACACCAATGCTAAAGATGTTGACCGCCAATGACCGTATTGACCACTATATATGGTCATTATCAGTATGTTTACCAGATAAAGAACTGGCATTTAGCAGTAGTAGGTTTATTTATTTTATTTTATTTCACTTTTGCTGTAGTACATCTAACAAGTTTGCCATGTGCAGGTTTAAGCATGTTATTTAACAGAACTGTGTATTTTTTATGTTGCCCTTTAAGTTGCATTAAAAGACCTGTTCATCACCACTGAATGGTATTTAAAAAAAGAAAAAATGCATTGGTAAATGTGTGTCCCCCTAGATAACAATGCTCCTTTTTGCCAAAAGCTTGCAATTTGGTCTTGAAAAAGGCCAGAAATAAAATGACAAGATTCAGACCCTATAGACTTTTGTGAGGTTCAGGATCTATATATTTTATTCCAGCAAAACTAAACTTTGCTTGAATTTTTCATTGTTTTTTTTATAATAGGTCAATTTTGGTTAATTCTGTACACATAGCCCTATAACAAAGTAAAACAAAAGAAGAGTTAACGTGGGCTGAACAGATGGATAAAGTAATCCCAACCTTGACATTTTTGTGTCTGACAAAATATCTGTGACTTAACACATTCCATGCATTATTCTCTGGTGATACTTCATTAAATGAGGTAACACTAGGAAAAGCCAGTAACTGTTTAAAAGATGTTTATTCTAGTTCTGAGGAATAGGCTTGTTTGAATATCAAAGACCTGAGTGAAATGCATCATTTTGTAAACCATTATCATTAGACTAACAATGTCAAGTCACAGTAAAATACAAACCTAAGATATGAAATTCTGCTCCTAACCAATTAAGTTGAAATCTTATAGTTGAGGTAAACTTAAAGTGGAACCTCACCCTAAAAGAGAAGTTCTGCTTTAACACTTCCTTCCTCCCTCTCTCCCACTTTCCCAGGAGGCTGCAAGACCATTTATACAGCACAGTGCGGCTCTTGCATGTGCAGTGGGAAGCCAGCTGTGGAGCCACAAGGAGCCACAGCCGTATTCCCTTAGTAAAGATGACAGGAACCAAAGACCAGCGAAGAACCAGCCCGGGAGAGGAAAGTACCTGATCCCTGGATAGGAGTGTGCTTTTTTTAAAGGTTAGCAGCTGCAGTAGCAGCTACTTAGTTTTAGTAGGTACCCACTTCCACTTCTGCTGTAATCACCTAGGTGATTGGAACGGAAGTTTCCCCCCTCCCTATCCGCAACCTTCTGGGACACGTCACAGGTTTCAGGCAGCTGTGGGACCATTCATACAGCTAAGCGTGGCTCATGCATGTGCAGTGGGAAGCTGGTTGTGAAGCCACAAGGAGCCACAGCCGACTTCCCTTTGTAAAGATGCCAGGAACCTGAAAACTGGTAAACAACTGGCCAGAGTGAGGACAGCGCTGGATCCCTGGACAAGTAAGTGTCCTTTTTTTTAAGCCAGTAACTGTTTTATGGATGTTTGTTCTAGTTTTAAGGAATACGTTTATTCAAATATCAAAGACCTGAGGGAAATGCATCATTTTGTAACCATTTTCATTAGACTAACGTCATGTCACAGCAAAATACAAACCTAAGGCATGAAATTTTGCTCCTACCCAATAAAGTTGAAATCTTTGAGTTAAGTTAAACTTAAAGTGAAACTTTGGGATAAAAGGGAAGTTCTGCTTTAACACTTCCTTCCTTTCTCCTCTCCCATTTTCAGAGTTTTTTTGGGGGGGAGGGGGTACCTAGGCGATCAGAAAAGAGGTTTCCCCACCCCCGTCCGCAACATTCTAGGACAAGTCCCAGATCCCAGGAAGCTGCAGGACCATTCATACAGTGCAGCATAGCTTGTGCATGTGCAGTGGTAAGCCGGCTGTAAAGCCATAAGTAGCTGACTTCCCTTTGTAAGAATGCCGCAAACCTGAAAACTCTCGAAGAACTGACCTAGGGTGAGTGCGGACCAGGAGGGGGCCGCCCACAACCCCCCAAAATAGTCCAGCACCAGCCGCCACTGCTTACACATGCATCTTTCCTTAATTACCAACAAATGTAATATTTGGCAGTCATCACCATGCTATTGCCCAGGTAAGCCCTGTAGAACTGACACAGACTTTACTGGCATTTCCAGTCAAAAAATTTAAGCCTGTATACTCAGATTTTTTTTTTTAATATTGTAATTATTCTTGATTTTTAAAGCACAAATAGTTCTAACACATAACTTTGGAACAACAGTGTCAGATGAAAAATGCTTTGATGGGTTATAAAATGTCATCCAATTTCTTATTATATTGTGTAATGGAGTAAGATATTGTATCATTTCTGCCACAGTCCTTGCAATCAGTAAATAATCAAGTAAAACAGAAAATTTCCTGCATGAAATTATTGGCAAGTCACACAGAAATTTTAACTCTCACATGTGCAAGCTGATTTTGAACAGAATGAAATAGAATCATGCATATTGAGCACTAATATACAGAAGTATTGCTGCTGGGGGAAAGTGTGTCACCTAAGTCATTGCCTGTTATAATGCATTGACCTGCATAAAGCAATGACAGAACTTAACCCTAACATTTAGCCTAACTCCTCTGGTGATACGGCCATTAACACACTTCCTGTCTTAAGCCTTGTACACACGAATGTCGGGGGACATTTGCCGGTACAAAAAATACCGGCTGACATTCTGCCCGTGTGTATGTCGGTCTGTCCGACAGAAGCCGGCCTTTTGGCTTCTGTTGGATGTGCATTCTGGAAAACCAGCATCTGACCGACTCCCGATCAGCACTCTCAGCCAATGGCAGAGAGCGCTGATTGGAGTGTTCCAGCGGGGGGCCTGTCCCCTGTCAGAACACAACAGCTCAGAAGGGGAGATCACTGAACTTACCTCACATGGTTAGTACAGCAGCTCTGACCAGAGCTGTCAATTTTTTTTGTGCAACCTGTGGGGTTGCATGAAAAAAACCTGTAGTGTGTACCAGGCTTTTGGGTGTCTCCACTCTGGATTAAGGAGCAACAGAGAAACCTTTGGACAGCAGCATTGTCAATCTGGGGAGAGGGTAGATGGACTCAACTAACAAATTAAAGCTAACACTTTTTAAACAGTTAAAGCAACAGGTTTTTTTTCTTTTATGATAAAGGTTTTACATAAATAAGTAAAAGCTGATCATTGTAAGCACTTACTGTACGTGCACTTATGTGCGTAGAATTACAGGGAGTGGGCTGTCATTTACCACTGTGTATACGCCCACATATGTGACTCTATAGTCACATGGGCTGCTTAGATGTGTTAGGCAGGAAATGCTCAGCATAGAAATTTTATGAAAACTGAGCATGTGCAAAGCTGCCAACACTGCTCTGCAAAATCCGTAGCTGAATTGGAGACTTGGACAGAAGAGGGAGATAGAGGACCTCAGCATCAACCAGGTTTTTTTCCAGAATACAGCAAACAGTAATATACCATTTATTGACCATTTTTAACCACTTCAATACGGGGCACTTAGACACCCTCCTGCCCAGACCAATTTTCAGCTTTCAGTGCTGTCGCAGTTTGAATGACAATTCAGCGGTCATGCTACACTGTACCCAAACTAAATTTTTATCATTTTGTTCCCACAAATAGAACTTTCTTTTGGTGGTATTTGATCACCTCTGCGGTTTTTATTTTTTGCTAAACAAATATAAAAAGACCGAAAATTTTGAAAAAAATAAAAGTTTTGCTTTTGTTTCTGTTAAAAAAAATTGTAAATAAGTATGTTTTCTCTTTCACTGATGGGCACTGATAAGGCGGCACTGACAGGCACTGATACGGTGGCACCGATGAGGTGGCACCAATGATGATGGGCACTGATATGCGGCACTGATGGGTACTGGTAGGTGGCACTGATGGGTGGCACTGATATGCAGCACTGATGGGCATTGATAGGCAGCACTGATGGGCAAATTCACACAAGTAGTAGATTTGCGCTTGCTATAGATAATCAAAAAGACATAAGCTGCTAACACTGCAACTAGAACAATTGCCCAAACAGATGGATAGTAGACAGAAAAAGTGTAGCGCTAAGTCAACAAAGCACCTTAAAACTGATGGGTTCAAGAGGCCTATACCTTAAAAATAATGTACACATATAAATGTTTTACATCTAAAAACTCAGAATGAGAAAAAAAGTGATTAAAATGAACAGTCAGTGGGTTGGAAGTGAATGAGTCACTACCCAAAAGTGAAGTGAGGAGCACCTTCACCAACAAACAACTTAAAAGTCTTTAAAGATGATAATATGCAGTCACTCAGAAAAGTTCACATCGCTATATTGGATACTGCATGTATAAGCCAACTTTATATGTCACACCACAGTGTCTTCATAAACATGCAGTGCACTCAGATGTTACAGATGGAGGCTTACCGGAGGGTTTGAACCCAAAACAGCGTATACTGTTAGGGTCAAACCAGCTTTTATTGCACCCTGGCAATAGTGAGAAAACCTTGGCAGCCTGAAGATATTGAGAAGGGCTATTCTGAAGGCGTGTCTTCTCCAAACATAGTAATGGATCTCTCCACGTGAGGTTCATATAGGGTACAAAAGGGACTACATAGTGTGATACTGTAGACACAGTGTTTATTAAAGTCAAAGAAATACACTTACATGATGTAGATAAAAAAGCGCTTGTATATAAAAGGGGCGGCAGTGGAGTCCTCCCGACGCGTTTCGTCTGAGTAGACTTCGTCCTGGGGTACCCTCCACTGCAGCCCAACTCCCTAATATAGGGACTGTGCTCATCTTGATGTGACTCCAGCCCGTTCAATTCAAAAAACAGCACTTCCGGGTTGTCTAAGATGGCGGACCCGCGTGCGTTCCAGACCTCATTTTAGTGGGTGTGTTGTGCGTTCCACCCTTCAGAGCAAAGGCCAAATAATCCCCGTGTGTCGAATGTTAAAAACCTTTAACATATTACATCAACATTAACATAGATTAAAACTAAATCTTATACTTAAAATTAGAGTATTTGCCCATTTTTATGAGTAGTCCGAATCGGTTCATATCCACCACTGTATAACAGCGAGATCTCAGCTCATCTCGCGATGTGACGCTGTGGCGTCACGGCGCGGGAGCGGAAATACTCATGTGAAACACTCCGCTTGCGTTCCACAGGTGGTTACCATAAAGAACCCGGATCTTAGCTCATCTCGCGATGTGGCGCTGTGACGTCTCGGCGCGTGCGCGGAATTGGTTATGTAAATCTACCGCTTGCGTTCCACTGGTGGTTAGCCAAAAGATTACAGTGAAACAGCAGGTTGAAGATAGCTTCACTATGGATGACTTATTCATGAATAAAGAACCGGAAGCAAGTGTTTCCTCCCATAACGTGCACACTATAAGGGCGGCACAATGATTTTATGAGTGACATGGTATGGCCCAGTCATGTGTTAAAATTGTATAACTCAAGGGAAGCAGAAGTTGCATGTATGTGGACCCATGTGTGTTAGTAAAGAAAGAATTCAATGAGCTGGATTCACATGAGTGTGCCCATTTCTTACATATATAACCTCTATAATTTACAAAAGGTAATAACAGGTCTTGTCCATACAAAAATAAATGCATAATTGTGCAACATGGAAATAGAAAATAAAAAATAGAAAATAAAAATAACTTATAAAAATAAACAATTGAGAATAACCATTATATCCCTTACGATTCATCTAAAAAGGCATTAACGTCTATCTCTACGTTAAGCCCTAACGGGGCAAAAGTCTGCAGCTCGTATGCCCAAAACATTTCGAGGCGGGATACTCCCCGTGTTTTAGCACCACCTCTCCACGGTGGTATATATTTGTCGATAACACTGATAGCACTGATGGGCACTCATGGGTGGCACTGGGTGGCACTGGTTGGCACTGATGGGCACTGATAGGCAACTGATGGGCACTGAAAGGCGGCACTGCTGGGCACTGATAGGTGGCACTGATGGGCACTGATAGGCGGCACTGATGGGCACTGATGGGCACTGATACGTGGCACTGATGGGCACTGGTACGCAGCACTGATATGCGGCACTGATAGGCATCCCTGGTGGTACTGGCAGTGGTAGGCATTGGAGTGGGCACTGATTGGCAGCTGCCTGGGCACAGATTGGCAGCTGCCTGGGCACAGATTGGTATTTCGCTGGTGGTCTAGGGGGCATACCTGGTGGTCCATGTGGTGGCCATCCTGGTGGTCCTGGGTGGCTTCCCTGGTGGTCCTGGGTAGGATCCGAGGGGGGCTGTGCTGATAAACAATCAGCACAGACCCCCCCTCTCAGGAGAGCAGCCGATCGGCTCTCCTCTACTCGCGTCTGTCAGACACGAGTGAGGAAAAGCCAATCACCGGCTCTTCCTATTTACATCGTGATCAGCCGTGATTGGACATGGCTGATCACGTGGTAAAGAATCTCCGTCAGAGACTCTTTACCTAGATCGGTGTTGCAGGGTGTCAGACTGACACCCCGCAACAACGATCGCCGCGATGCGCGCCCCTGGGGGCGCGCAGCGGCTCGATATCCTGATCACGTCATATGACGTCCGGTCAGGAATATCAAACCACTTTGCCGCCGTCATTTTGTATTAGGGTGGGCGGCAAGTGGGTAATATTAATATTAATTTTGAATTTACAATAATGTGTTTAACCGGTTCAATACAGGGCATTTTCACCCCCTTCCTTCCCAGGCCAATTTTTAGTTTTCAGCGCTGTCGCACTTTAAACGACAATTGCGCTGACGTGCGACATTGTACCCAAAAAAAATTGATGTCCTTTTTTCTCCACAAATAGAGCTTTCTTTTGGTGGTATTTGATCACCTCTGCGGTTTTTATTTTTTGCGCTATAAACAAAAGAAGAGCAACAATTTTGAAAAAAACACAGTATTTTTTACTTTTTGCTATAATAAATATCCCAATTTAAAAAAAAAAAAATCTCAGTTTCGGCCGATACGTATTCTTCTACATATTTTTGGTAAAAAAAAAAAAATCGAAATAAGCGTATATTGATTGGTTTGCGCAAAAGTTATAACGTCTACAAAATACGGGATAGATTTATGGCATTTTTTAAAAAAAATATTAATTTATTTTTTTTTACTAGTAATAGCGGCGATCACAATTTTTTTTCGTGACTGCGTCATTATGGCGGACACATCGGACACTTTTGAAACATTTATACAGCGATCAATGCTATAAAATTGCATTGATTACTGTGTAAATGTGACAGGCAGTGAAGGGGTTAACCACTAGGGGGACACAAGGGGTTAAATATGTTTCCTAGGGGAGTGATTCTAACTGTAGGGGGAGGGGACGCACAAGGGGAGGAGACCAATCAGTGTTCCGCTGTACTGGAAACACAGATCGGTCTCCTCTCAACTGACAGGACGTGGATCTGTGTGTTTTTCAGATCCACGGTCCGGCCCGGTTAACGGGCAATCGCAGGTGCCCGGCGGACATCGCGGCTGCCGGGCACACGCACCGGGTCCCGAGCAACGCGGTGGGCGCGCGCCCCCTAGGTGGCCGGGAAGCCCAGGCCGTCATATGATGTCCACTCAGGATGGGAGATCCTATCTGATGACGTCATTTGACAATAGCCGGGTAGGGAAGTGGTTAAGCTTACAGCTTACAGCTTTTAGGGATTGTTTGTACAGTATGTTATAACATGAACTATTAAAGCAATTCTTACCTTACTAAGTACCAATTTGAACCAACTGAAATCACATTGCCAAATGTTCTTGTCTAGGTAAATTCAACGGCTCCACAAGACAAAACATTTTTTTTTTTTCAATACTCAAATTTTGTACAAATTAATCCACATAATTTAACATTTTGTATCCTTATACAATTCTTCGTATATATCCATTTACATTTACATTCTCTCCTATCAGTCACTCCATTCTCTCTCCTCCACTCTCTCCATGGTCACTTTATACTTTCATTTTCAGGTATTCCTACATCCAATGTAAAACATGATCTATGACCATATATTGACCATATATTGACCATATATTCTCAAATCTCTGCAGATTACCCCTTTGTTCATACATTATTCTTTCATATGGTAAAACCTGATTTACTGTTGTCACCCACTGGATCACTGTTGGTGGGTTCGGCTGAATCCATTTCTCTACTATTTGCTTTCTTGCGAGAAATAATACTTCCTGATAACTTCCTAGTTATCTGTGAATTCAGGTCTTTAAATATCTGTTTTGGTATTTTTACCGGGGAATGTGCGAAAAGATACAGGCACTTGGGCAATATAATAGATTTAATCAGCTGAATTCTACCCGCCATTGATATTGGTAATTTTATCCATATTGCCAATTTTCTCTTGACATATTCTACCAGGGGAAGTATATTACCTTTCAGGGCTTCCTCAGGATCTAACGTAATATTATTCCTAAGTATTTGAAGGCTTCAACAATTTTTAATGGGGTCTGGGCTCTCATTCTATTTCCCGGTCCTAGCAGCATCAATGCGTATTTCTGCCAGTTTATTTTGAGTCCTGAAAATATCCCATATGTTTCTATTATTTTCATCGCCTCCCTCCCTGTGCGCATCCCCCATGTATAATATGATGTCATCAGCATATAAACCTATGTGCTCTATTTTTTCCCCTACTATAATCCCTTTGTACTTTTTTGATTGTCTAAATCTATTTGCCAGTGCCTCAATTGCCAAGGCAAATAGCTGGGGGGACAGTGGACACCCCTGTCTCGTTCCCCTATATAGTTTTATTGTGGAAGATAGTGTCCCATTTATTAGTAGATTTGCACATGGTTGTTTGTAGATTATTCTTACCCATTTTCTAAATTTTTCTCCAAATCCATTTTTTTTTCAATACTATCTGTAAGAATTCCCATTCTACGGAGTCAAATGCCCTGGCCGTATCCAACGAAGCCAAGGCACTTGACTCCGAAATATGCTCCCTTATCTGTACCATAAATTGGGTTCTTCTGATATTGATTGAGGTAGATTTCCCTGGCATAAATCCAGTTTGGTCATCTGACACAATGGATAAGATTACTTCGTTAAGCCTGTTGGCAAGTATTTTCGCCATAATTTTGTAATCTATATTCAATAATGAAATTGGTCTATATGATGCACATTCAGCTCTATCATATCTATCTTTATCAGGTTTGGGTATCAATATAACTGTTGCCTCGTACATAGTGGGTGACATTTCTCCCTGAAGAAATATCTCTCTTTATATTTTGGTTAGGGCTGGTGCCATAATCTCCACATATCACTGGTACATTTCCAGCGGTATACCATCCAGTCCTGGAGATTTACCCTTCCCCATAGAGAAGATAGCTTCTCGTACTTCATCTTCCTTAATATCTCTCTCCAGCTCCACCTTTTGCTCATCTGTTAATTTGAGGAAGTCTAAGTCTCCCAAATATCTCCTCTCCTGTACGGGACAATGTTGATGTATACATATTAACATAATATTCTTGGAAGCTCTTGAGTATCTCCTCTAGTGTCCCTTCTGAAATTGCCAGTGATGGAGTCTGTTGGTTTATCAAGAAGTTTAGTATCCTATTAGCTTGGTGTCCTTGCTCAAAATTTTTTTTGTTTTTGCTGAAATTTCTTACGTTTTAAATTAATTATTAATTGGTTCTTATACTGACGCTCTAATCCTGCCCATCTTATCTGGTATATATTTGAAGGTTTGGTTATGAACTCAGTTTCTGCTCGTGCGCACTCCTGCTCCAATTCCTCTTCTTCCTGTCTATTGGTTTGTTTTATATATGGTATTGTAGATCTTGTTATACCTCTTATAAATGCCTTAAAGCTATCACAGAACATGCCCCCCATTTTCCCCATCTCCATGCGCTTCCAAAAACATTTCCAGCTGTTCCGGTATTCTATCGTTTAGACCAATCTGGGTTAACCATCGAGATTGAATCCTATAGCCCGGACATCTTCCTCTATTCTCTATTTTTAACTCAAAGTTCAACCCAGAGTGGTCAGATACTCCCCTAGGCCTATAAGTGATGGATTGCACCATTGGGAGTATCTTCTCATTCCCCAGAGCCGGGTCTATTCTAGACATGCAACCTCTCCCTGGTGTATGCCATGAATAAGACCTGGCTTCTGGGTTTCTATTCCTCCAAAGATCATCCCATCCAACTTCTTTTATACATTTTTACAACATCTTGGACCCTACTGTTCCTCTCTGATTATTCCTCCCGAACCTATCCATCTTTGGATTTAAACACATATTAAAATCTCCCATACACACAACATATGCCTCTGGATACTCTGACATAAATAAAATTGCTTCCTTCAATACTGACATCGTAGTGGGTGGAGGATTATATATTCCTATAATTACAAATGGCAGTGAGTGTATCAGGGCAAAGACAAATACAAATCTCCCCTCCGGTCCCTCCTTACCCTGATGCACTCCCATGTCACCGCTCGATGCACCATAAGGGAGACCCCTCTTGAGTATGTTGTGTGACATGAATGACTCGACCACTGTATCCAAGGCTTTTTTAAATAGTCCAGTCTTTCTTTAGTCATGTGTGTTTCCTAAATGCAAATTATTTTGGCTTGCACCTTACTAATTTCTGTAAAAACCTGTGTTCTTTTTAATTGCGTACCCATACCTCTCACATTCCATGACAAAAAGGTATACTGATTACTCATATTACTCATATTTATTGTTTTTTGTTTTCCCTTCTTTTCACCAGGAATCCTAATTCTCATTCTTTCCCATGTGACCTTTCCCCTTCCTACACACCCCTCCCTCCCACCCCATCCATTCAATCATCTTCATTCATCCATTTAAAATTTTTTAGGGCATTACCGACTACTTATATAGGTAATTCGTATCGATTTCAGCCTATCTACTCCTCGACCCCCCCTCTTATTCTTAAGAAGGAGTTTGAGGACAGGGGGAAGAAGAAAGAACTAACAAAAAAAAAAACACCCAGCCCCCCATTTGTTGCCCTCCCATATCCCTTCCTATCCCTGTGCATATTTCATATGCACCTCTCCCCTCCTACTCAATGCTATATGCTTCCCTATATCTATACCTATACCTCGGTATTACATTTAATCCCCCTCTTTTGTTACTTCTCAATTCTTAACCCCCCTCTTCTCTCCCCCTACCCCTTATCTCCCCCTATTCATAATCTGCCCCCCTACAACTCCCTCCAACACTCCATTCTTCAGTGTTATATATAGTTGTGTTCAAACTTTTAATCTTTAGTGTACATGCCTCCCCTTCCCCCTCCTTCTCATTCCACTCATGTGTTCTCTATCCTTTAAACTTAATTCACCCCGTGCCTCACCCGTGCTCCCAAAAAAAAAAAAAAAAAAAAGGATCTCATCAATCAAAAAAACCACTGCAAATCAAATACCCCTCCAAAAAAAAAAAAAAAGGAGAGGGTTAGGGTGAGAGAGCACCCCCCCCCCCCCCGGCGGCCCTCTTATCTAACCCATCAAAGGAAAAACAGAAGAAGAAAAAAAAAAAAAACACCCGCCTCCTCCCCCCTCCTGCCCCCTTCCCTCATGATCAACCCAAAATCATAGACCCCCCCATAGCGTCTATACTCTGGGGGTTTCCCTCAGCCCCTATTCTTCCTTCTTTTAATGAGGTAATAGTTTAACAGTCCACACCCAGTCTTTGGCTTGTTCCGCTGCACTGAAATACATAGTCTTTCCTCCTTCCTCCACTCTCAAACGTGCTGGGTACGCCATAGAATATTCCTGCCTCTCTCATTCTCTGTTTTACCTCATAAAAAGTAGCCCTTTGCTTTTGTAGCTCTAGGGAGAAGTCCGGAAATATTGACACTTTACTGTTCTCATAATGAATCTCTCCCTTTTGTCTTGCTTTCCGCAAAATCGCATCTCTGTCTCTGCAGTTCAATAATCGCGCCAGCAAAGGTCTTGGAGGGAGCCCTGGCTTTGGTACTGCTGCCGGCACCCTGTGTGCTCTTTCCACTGTAAATGCTGTTGGGACCTCCAAATCTGGGAATACATTTTTCAACCATTTTTCTATAAAGTCTCCAGGGTTAAACCCCTCCACTTTCTCCGGTAAACCGACTATTCTTAAATTATTGCGGCACATGCGATTCTCAAAATCGTCTATTTTTTGTTGCCATGTAACAATCTGCTTTTCTGCTAATAATTATTTTTTGGTCAAAGGGTTAATTGCATCTTCCAATATAGATATCCTATTTTCCACTTCTGCCATCCTATCTCTCATACTCTGCATGTTATGTCTGATCAGTCCTATGTCATTTTTGATTTCATCTATTTTACCTGTCAGGGCTGCATTGCTTGAGTGGATGGCCTCCATTAATTGTATATTCATCTGCTCCAGTGTCAGCTTAGGTGGCTTCTCCCGCTTTTCTGTCTTCTCAGGCTGCGGCTGGGGAGTGCTGGGCTCCTGGATCTCCAGAGCTGATGTTCCGCCACTCCGTGTCTGTGGAGGGCTTGGCCCGCAGTCCTGCTTGTCGGATCGTGCAAACTCCTTAAGGCGATCCGCCGCCAACTGCTTGTTGCTCATCTTGCCGCCAGGAGTGTCTGTTTTCCGGGTTATGGGTCCTGGTAGCAGGGACTACACAGGATCCTGATGGAGGCTCAGAAGGCTGATCTCGGAGCTCCCACTAATCATATCCGCCCTTGTCAGCGGAAGTCACGCCCCCCTCGACAAAACATTTATTAACTGCTTTCCATCCGCTGTATAGTGAAATGACGGATGGGCGGGAGCACTCTTCTTCTGAGAGGATGTCATATGATGTCTTCCTATTCTCGCCAATCATGCATGCGGGCGGGGGTATGCAGCGCGGTGATCGGTGGTGCGCCATGTCCCATCACCGATCACAGTAAAGAGGCGTAGGCTCTTTACCATGTGATCAGCTGTGTCCAATCACATTCACAATCACATGATCGGCATTCCTCTATTCATGCTGACAGCGCCTGAGGAGAGTAGAGCCAGTAAGCGACATTCCTCAGTGGGGACATCTGCACTGTCAATCAGGGCACTGATCATCGGTGTCCTGATTATCAGTGCAGCCCCAACAGTTCCCACCAGTGCTGACAGTCGGTGCCCACTAGTGTTGCCTGTCAGTGCCCATCAGTGATGCCTTTCAGTGCCCATCAGTGATGTCTGTCAGTGCCCATCAGTGCCTCCTCATCAGTGGCAACTATTAGTGCAATCTATCAGTGCCCATCAGTGCCGCCCATTAGTGCCACCTAGCAGTGCCGTCTATCAGTGCCACCTATTAGTGCCTCCTCATCAGTGCCCACCAGTGCTTCCTATCCATGTCCATCAGTGCTGCATATCAGTGCTGCATATTAGTGCCTTCTCACCAGTGTCCATCAGTGCAGCCTCATCAGTGCCCATCAGTGCTGCATATCAGTGTCAATCAGTGCTGCATATTAGTGCCTTCTCACCAGTGTCCATCAGTGCAGCCTCATCAGTGCCCATCAGTGCAACCAATAAGTTCCTGTCAGTGCAGCCTCATCAGCACAATATTATAACATTATCTATTTGTATTGTTAGTGCACTGTCTGCCCTCATGTTGTAAAGCGCTGCGCAAACTGATGGCGCTATATAAATCCTGTATAATAATAATAATAATAATAATAAACTAAGAAAAAAATGTTTTTTTCTAAATTGTTGGTCTTGTTTCATTTGTTTAGCAAAAAATACAAAACCCAGAGGTGATTAAATACCACCAAAAGAAAGCCCTGCCTCAAAAAAATAATAAGAATTCAGTTTGGGTACAGCGTTGCATGACTACGCAATTGTCATTCAAAGTACAACAGCACTGAAAGCTGAAAATTGACCTGGGCAGGAAGGGGGTGAATGTGTCCAGTAGGCAAGTGGTTAAACTGAAAACTTCAGTTTAGATTATAATGAAACAATAATGAAAATAGCGCATACTTTTGACCTGTTTTTACTGCATATCTCCCCCCTTCTACTTAGTGATCAGCAAAGCAGATTAGGCAAATTACACATTGTTTGCATTATTCCTTGCAAATCAATTTTGCATTCATATATTATATCTTTGATTCTCTAGATTTGATCATAACTACTTTGGAACATTTCCTGTTGTTCTAGTTAAATCAAGGCAAAATTATCTTTTAAATTCATTGTATTCCCCACTGTGCTGGACCCAGCGACATCACAGGTGTAACCTGCTTTCTGCACATAATGCAAAATTCAGAATGTTTCTCCTGTGCTTTAGGCATTTGAAACAAAATGGCTGTGATCAGCAGGTGGGCTCTGTTAACTGTAAAGGATAAATTATGTACCATACCAGGTGCAAAAAGCTAAACACCATAATCTACAAACCATACCGAATAGAGTACATGATCATGAAGTGCCTTAATACATACCTATAAATCGTTACTTGTCAAGTATTATTGCATAAGGATGTGTGTACTTTAGGTTAGAAATGAAAAAGTTTACTTAGGGACTTCAGATTGCTCATGTTAATATAGAATGTAGAACATTCGTGTCACTCAGAAATTAGTAATTCTAAAAGTTAGTAGTGGGCAACTCCTGAGCCTAAAAAAAAAATAATGATCCCTTGGGAAATTAATAAACTACAAGAATGCATAATTATTAAACGAAAATATATTAAACAATTAAACAGCAGCCTTTATTAACTTGATTGCCTGATTTGCTAGAGGTCTAGATCAGTAATGGTTAACAGGGGGCTCAAGATCACCCTAATGTATTATCTATATACTGTAGTGCTGCACAGTGCTATTTTAGAATGCAGTAATTTGAAGTATTCCTTCCCATCTACGTGACAAAGCAGAAGTTTTTTATTGGAAAAGCTTTCTTTTTTTTTTTTTTTTCTTCTTTTGACATTTCATTGTGAAACACACAGGAAAAGAATATTTTTGCATACATTTTTAATGCAACATTAAGATAACATCAGGTAGGATTTGCGTGACTGGTGACATTTTCAAAGGTTTGTGATAGTTAAAATTCTAAATGACTTGTTTGTGTGAGTGTTTGACACTCAAAGCAGTAAAAACAAATCCAGAATTGCAACATGGTCTGCTATCTAGAAGAGAGAATATTTTTATTGATTTACCTATAATTTTTTAACCACCTCAGTTCCAGAAGGTTTTACCCCTTCATGACCAGGGTTAATCGGCGATGTGCCACTTTAACTGACAATTGCGCGGTCATGCAGCACTTTTTCACACAAACAATGATCACGGCAAGCTGCTAAAGATCCTCAGTGCCCACCTGTGCCCCCTGCCAGTGCCACCTAGCAATAGGCAGCAGTGCCAGCAACCAGTGTCCACCAGTGCCACCCATCAGTGCCCACAGTGCCACCCATTAGTGCCCACAATCAGTGCCTCAACAACACTGCTGCACATCAGTGCCACCTATCAGTGCCCATCAGTGTCACTTACCAGTGCCCATAAGTGCCCATCAGTTCCGCCCATCAGTGCCGCCCATCAGTGGCCACCTATCAGTGGTACCTATCAGTGCCCATCAGTGCCACCCATCCGTGCCACCCATCAGTGCCACCCATCAGGGCCCATCAGTGGCCATCAGTGCCACCTTATCTGTGCCCATCAGTACTGCCTTATCTGCCCCATCAGTGCCGCCTTATCTGTGCCTATCAGTGCCGCCTCTACTGTGCCCATCAGTGCCGCCTTAACTGTGCCTATCAGTGCCGCCTTAACTGTGCCTATCCTTGCCCATCAGTTCAGCCTATCAGTGCCCACCAGTGCCGCCTCATCAGCGCATATCAATGAAGGAGAAAAATTACTTGTTTGCAAAATTTTATAACAAACTACGAAACATGATTTTTTTTTTTCTAAATTTTCCATTTTTTTTTGTTTGTTTAGCAAAAAATAAAAAGCCCAGCTGTGATTAAATACCACCAAAAGAAAGCTCTATTTGTGGGAAAAAAATGATAAAAATTTCATTTGGGTACAGTGTTGTATGACCGCGCAATTGTCATTCAAAGTGCGTCAGCGCTGAAAGCTGAAAATTGGTCTGGGCAGGAGGGGGGATTAAGTGCCCAGTAAGCAAGTGGTTAATGGCATCCCAGGGTTCAATATTGAGTTGGCCCACCCTTTGCAACTCTAACAGCTTCAACTTTTCTATATATATATATATATATATATATATATATATATATATATATATATATATAATTTTTTATTCTATTTTTTCAACTTTTTTACTTTTTTTTTTACATATTTCCATCACAGTAGTTCAGTGTCACTGTAGTAACACTGTACTACTCTGGGGGGATGATCAGGGTTTTTTTTTTTTTTATTATGCTTTGATTGCTGTTACAATGATGATCATTGTAACAGCAATGGTTTGTACTGTCATGAATAGGTTACATTCATAGAAGTTGTGATCTGTGATTGGCTATGGCTAATAATGCAGTGAGTGAGTGTGTTCACTGTGTTCATTTAGAATAGGAAGATGCTGAAAAATTATATATTGACTAGCCCCTGCAGATGGGGGGGGGGCAACATGAGGGGAAGCCCAGGCAGCCAGAGGGAATTGGCACCGTACGTAGTGATTAGGGTGTGCCCAGGCACATGCACATCCCCTGCATGCCTTTGATGACACCACATTGACAGAACGAGGTCACAGTGACAGTCTCTCTCCATGCCAGGTGGTCCCTTCAGTCCACTCCAGTCCAAAAAGCACTGACAGTCCTGCTCCCTTGAGTGAAGTATCAAAGGAGTCAGGCAGAAAAGTGTTGGCCAAACATCCAATCAAATGCAGCCACTGCTCTGGTATTTTGACAGCTGGAGGGGACAGTGGTCAAAATACAATAGCCACAGTAGGAAATTATTCCATTCAGCTCAGCCTACATGCAGAATGGCAAAAATCTGTGTATGTGTATGGCCAGCTTTAGTATTGGACAGACTGCCAGTGGTTGCAGCTATAACGCCCCTTGAGTCATTGGGGCTTGAACCAAGGTCTAGCATAACAGGCCACAAAATGAGTGTTGGTAGGCTACCTCATGGGCACAACTGGTCTAGATTATTAGTATTATATCTTTTTTTATATATTTTGTAAGCCACAAAAAATGAGTGAACTTCAAATATATGTCAATATTCCTCAAATACTTTCCTTGCAATTCACAAATATATACATTGAAGTAGCCAAAGTACAGAAGTCAATATGTTTAATAATGCATTTTAATTTGTTAATCAGTTTCTTGTTCCTTGCACTTATTTCTGCAGTGGACTCCTTTGGGTGTAATAAGAGGTATACTGCTACAATAAAAAGGAATAATAACCTGGAAATACTCTCTTCATTACATTTTTATAACAAATTGTAGTTAATTATCAGTCTTTTTTTAGCATGTACTTGCTATATTGATAGCATATTTTAGTGTACCAATAGAACTATTTACATCAGTGCTTGACCATTGCTTACATTCTATTGGCCCTAAAACAGTACTAAAAAGTATACACACATGCAAGGATAAATTCAGGTAGAAGCTAGTTAATGCAGAGCTCCACCCAAAAATGGAACTTACGCTTATCCGGTCCCCCCCCCCCCTTCCAGTGTCGCATTTGGCACCTTTCAGGGGGGAGCAGATACCTGTCTAACACAAATATTTGCTCCCACTTCTGGCAATAGATCGCTGCGGAATCTGGGGCAATCTACGCCATATCCGGCCCCTCCTCCGCCCCCCCGCTGTCTTCTGGGAGACACACAGGTCCCAGAAGACAGCAGGGACCAGTCAGGATGCGCAGAGCGACTCACACATGCACAGTAGGGAACCAGGCTGTGAATCTGCAAGGCTTCACTTTATGATTCCCTTACTGAAGATGCCAGTGCCTCCACCCGGGAGCTGAGGGATGTTCAGCTGAGGACATCGCGGGCGCCCTGGACAGGTAAGTGTCCTTATTTTAAAAGTCAGCAGCTGTAGTAATTGTAGTTGCTGACTTTTAATATTTTTTTTTTTTTGGTGGAACTCCGCTTTAATCTATCATCACATTAGATCTAAAAAACTAGAACAGCTAAATGGGACTTTAAATGAGGACTCAAGGCAATTATCGCCAGGCGCCTCCATCCCCGGCAATTTGATAAATAGGAAAAGAAAGGGGTGGGACTTTAAATGAAGTTTGCATCCCTGGAGGTGACACGATGCAAATGAAAGTGGGCAATACTCAGAATACTAAGACTATGAACACACAAAACATTGTAGAATCGGTATTGGGCAATCACTGATTTATTGTACAGACTTTACGGTAATAATGGTATTCACAAAGTAAAATAGTGACATAATAAGTTCACAGTTTAAACCATAAATAAACCAGGTACATTAAAACATATACAATGTATACCAGTGATAATAATAGCATAGTATATTGATAACAAGGTTGGTTCATACTATACATATGGTAAAAAGCAAATCACTTTCGTTGAAGCATGTCTCCTTCGTAAGAAATATAACTATAGTTGTTGATACAGTCCAATTAGTAAAAAGAACAGTTGGTAGTGTTATAAAATAGGAATGAGAAGGCATCTATTGGCTCTACGCGTTTTGTGGCGACTACCACTCTTCAGGAGAAAATGTGGGTAAAATGTCTAGGTATAGAAACACATGATTAGTTTGTGCAGAGCAGGGGTCCTCAAACTTTTTAGACAGGGGGCCAGTTCACGGTCCCTCAGACTGTTGGGGGGCCGCACTATAGTATAAAAAAAATATGAACTAATTCCTAAATTCCTATGCACACATGTTTTTTGTAGTGCAAAAGAATAAAAGAATGAATAATAAATAATAATATATATAGGGGATGAACAGGGGGACAGAGGGGCAGTGGGGTGGACAGGGGGACAGAGGGGTGGACAGGGGGACAGAGGGGTGGACAGAGGGGTGGACAGGGGGACAGAGGGGTGGACAGGGGGACAGTGGGGTGGACAGAGGGGTGGACAGGGGGACAGTGGGGTGGACAGGGGGACAGTGGGGTGGACAGAGGGGTGGACAGGGGGACAGAGGGGTGGACAGGGGGACAGAGGGATGGACAGAGGGACAGTGGGATGGACAGAGGGGTGGACAGGGGGACAGAGGGGTGGACAGGGGGACAGAGGGGATGGACAGGGGGACAGAGGGAGTGGACAGGGGGACAGAGGGAGTGGACAGGGGGACAGAGGGGTGGACAGGGGGACAGAGGGGTGGACAGGGGGACAGTGGGGTGGACAGAGGGGTGGACAGGGGGACAGTGGGGTGGACAGAGGGGTGGACAGAGGGGTGGACAGGGGGACAGAGGGGTGGACAGAGGGGTGGACAGGGGGACAGAGGGGGGGACAGAGGGGTGGACAGGGGGACAGTGGGGTGGACAGGGGGACAGTGGGGTGGACAGAGGGGTGGACAGGGGGACAGAGGGGTGGACAGGGGGACAGTGGGATGGACAGAGGGACAGTGGGATGGACAGAGGGGTGGACAGGGGGACAGAGGGGTGGACAGGGGGACAGAGGGGATGGACAGGGGGACAGAGGGAGTGGACAGGGGGACAGAGGGAGTGGACAGGGGGACAGAGGGGTGGACAGGGGGACAGAGGGGTGGACAGGGGGACAGTGGGGTGGACAGAGGGGTGGACAGAGGGGTGGACAGGGGGACAGTGGGGTGGACAGAGGGGTGGACAGAGGGGTGGACAGGGGGACAGAGGGGTGGACAGAGGGGTGGACAGGGGGACAGAGGGGGGGACAGAGGGGTGGACAGGGGGACAGTGGGGTGGACAGGGGGACAGAGGGGTGGACAGAGGGGATGGACAGGGGGACAGAGGGGATGGACAGGGGGACAGAGGGGTGGACAGGGGGACAGAGGGGGGGGCAGTGGGGTGGACAGAGGGGTGGACAGGGGGACAGAGGGGGGGGGCAGTGGGGTGGACAGGGGGACAGTGGGGTGGACAGAGGGGTGGACAGGGGGACAGAGGGGGGGACAGTGGGGTGGACAGGGGGACAGTGGGACAGAGGGGTGGACAGGGGGGCAGAGGGGTGGACAGGGGGACAGAGGGGTGGACAGGGGGACAGAGGGGGGGACAGTGGGGTGGACAGGGGGACAGAGGGATGGACAGTGGGGTGGACAGGGGGACAGAGGGATGGACAGTGGGGTGGACAGGGGGACAGTGGGGTGGACATGGGGACAGTGGGGTGGACAGGGGGACAGAGGGGTGGACAGAGGGGTGGACAGGGGGACAGTGGGTTGGACAGGGGGACAGAGGGGTGGACAGGGGGACAGAGGGGTGGACAGAGGGGTGGACAGGGGAACAGTGGGATGGACAGGGGGACAGTGGGATGGACAGGGGGTCAGTGGGATGGGCAGGGGGACAGAGGGATGGACAGGGGGACAGAGGGATGGACAGAGGGGTGGACAGGGGGACAGAGGGATGGACAGGGGGACAGTGGGACAGTGGGGTGGACAGGGGGACAATGGGGTGGACAGGGGGACAGTGGGATGGACAGAGGGGTGGACAGAGGGGTGGACAGGGGGACAGGGGACAGTGGGGTGGACAGGGGGACAGTGGGGTGGACAGGGGGACAGAGGGATGGACAGTGGGGTGGACAGGGGGACAGAGGGGTGGACAGGGGGACAGAGGGGTGGACAGGGGGACAGTGGGGTGGACAGGGGGACAGAGGGGTGGACAGGGGGACAGTGGGGTGGACAGGGGGACAGTGGGGTGGACAGGGGGACAGAGGGGTGGACAGGGGGACAGAGGGGTGGACAGTGGGGTGGACAGGGGGACAGAGGGGTGGACAGGGGGACAGTGGGGTGGACAGGGGGACAGTGGGATGGACAGGGGGACAGTGGGATGGACAGGGGGACAGTGGGATGGACAGAGGACAGGGGGACGGTGGGGTGGACAGGGGGACAGTGGGGTGGACAGGGGGACAGTGGGATGGACAGGGGGACAGTGGGGTGGACAGGGGGACAGTGGGGTGGACAGAGGGATGGACAGGGGGACAGAGGGATGGACAGGGGGACAGTGGGGTGGACAGGGGGACAGTGGGGTGGACAGGGGGACAGAGGGGTGGACAGGGGGACAGAGGGATGGACAGGGGGACAGAGGGATGGACAGAGGGATGGACAGGGGGACAGAGGGGTGGACAGGGGGACAGTGGGGTGGACAGGGGGACAGTGGGGTGGACAGGGGGACAGAGGGGTGGACAGGGGGAAAGTGGGATGGACAGGGGGACAGTGGGATGGACATGGGGACAGAGGGGTGGACAGGGGGACAGAGGGGTGGACAGTGGGATGGACAGGGGGACAGAGGGGTGGACAGGGGGACAGAGGGGTGGACAGGGGGACAGTGGGGTGGACAGGGGGACAGTGGGGTGGACAGGGGGACAGAGGGATGGACAGAGGGATGGACAGGGGGACAGAGGGATGGACAGGGGGACAGAGGGATGGACAGGGGGACAGTGAGATGGACAGAGGGACAGTGGGGTGGACAGGGGGACAGAGGGGTGGACAGGGGGACAGAGGGGTGGACAGGGGGACAGAGGGATGGACAGGGGGACAGTGGGATGGACAGGGGGACAGTGGGGTGGACAGGGGGACAGTGGGGTGGACAGGGGGACAGTGGGGTGGACAGGAGGACAGAGGGGTGGACAGGGGGACAGAGGGGTGGACAGGGGGACAGAGGGGTGGACAGAGGGGTGGACAGGGGAACAGTGGGATGGACAGGGGGACAGTGGGATGGACAGGGGGTCAGTGGGATGGGCAGGGGGACAGAGGGATGGACAGGGGGACAGAGGGATGGACAGGGGGGTGGACAGGGGGACAGAGGGATGGACAGGGGGACAGTGGGACAGTGGGGTGGACAGGGGGACAATGGGGTGGACAGGGGGACAGTGGGATGGACAGAGGGGTGGACAGAGGGGTGGACAGGGGGACAGGGGACAGTGGGGTGGACAGGGGGACAGTGGGGTGGACAGGGGGACAGAGGGATGGACAGTGGGGTGGACAGGGGGACAGAGGGGTGGACAGGGGGACAGAGGGGTGGACAGGGGGACAGTGGGGTGGACAGGGGGACAGAGGGGTGGACAGGGGGACAGTGGGGTGGACAGGGGGACAGTGGGGTGGACAGGGGGACAGAGGGGTGGACAGGGGGACAGAGGGGTGGACAGTGGGGTGGACAGGGGGACAGAGGGGTGGACAGGGGGACAGTGGGGTGGACAGGGGGACAGTGGGATGGACAGGGGGACAGTGGGATGGACAGAGGACAGGGGGACGGTGGGGTGGACAGGGGGACAGTGGGGTGGACAGGGGGACAGTGGGATGGACAGGGGGACAGTGGAGTGGACAGGGGGACAGTGGGGTGGACAGAGGGATGGACAGGGGGACAGAGGGATGGACAGGGGGACAGTGGGGTGGACAGGGGGACAGTGGGGTGGACAGGGGGACAGAGGGGTGGACAGGGGGACAGAGGGGTGGACAGGGGGACAGAGGGATGGACAGGGGGATGGACAGGGGGACAGAGGGGTGGACAGGGGGACAGTGGGGTGGACAGGGGGACAGTGGGGTGGACAGGGGGACAGAGGGGTGGACAGGGGGAAAGTGGGATGGACAGGGGGACAGTGGGATGGACATGGGGACAGAGGGGTGGACAGGGGGACAGAGGGGTGGACAGTGGGATGGACAGGGGGACAGAGGGGTGGACAGGGGGACAGAGGGGTGGACAGGGGGACAGAGGGGTGGACAGGGGGACAGTGGGGTGGACAGGGGGACAGTGGGGTGGACAGGGGGACAGTGGGGTGGACAGGGGGACAGAGGGATGGACAGAGGGATGGACAGGGGGACAGAGGGATGGACAGGGGGACAGAGGGATGGACAGGGGGACAGTGAGATGGACAGAGGGACAGTGGGGTGGACAGGGGGACAGAGGGGTGGACAGGGGGACAGAGGGGTGGACAGGGGGACAGAGGGATGGACAGGGGGACAGTGGGATGGACAGGGGGACAGTGGGGTGGACAGGGGGACAGTGGGGTGGACAGGGGGACAGTGGGGTGGACAGGAGGACAGAGGGGTGGACAGGGGGACAGAGGGGTGGACAGGGGGACAGAGGGGTGGACAGGGGGACAGAGAGATGGACAGGGGGACAGAGGGATGGACAGGGGGACAGAGGGATGGACAGTGGGGTGGACAGGGGGACAGTGGGGTGGACAGGGGGACAGAGGGGTGGACAGGGGGACAGAGGGGTGGAAAGGGGGACAGAGGGGTGGACAGGGGGACAGTGGGATGGACAGGGGGACAGTGGGATGGACAGGGGGACAGAGGGGTGGACAGTGGGGTGGACAGGGGGACAGAGGGGTGGAGAGGGGGACAGTGGGATGGACAGGGGGACAGTGGGATGGACAGGGGGACAGAGGGGTGGACAGTGGGATGGACAGGGGGACAGTGGGGTGGACAGGGGGACAGAGGGGTGGACAGGGAGACAGTGGGGTGGACAGGGGGACAGTGGGGTGGACAAGGGGACAGAGGGATGGACAGAGGGATGGACAGGGGGACAGAGGGATGGACAGGGGGACAGTGGGATGGACAGGGGGACAGTGGGATGGACAGGGGGACAGTGGGATGGACAGGGGGACAGAGGGATGGACAGGGGGACAGTGGGATGAACAGGGGGACAGTGGGGTGGACAGGGGGACAGTGGGATGGACAGGGGGACAGAGGGGTGGACAGGGGGACAGAGGGGTGGACAGGGGGACAGTGGGGTGGACAGAGGACAGGGGGACAGTGGGGTGGACAGGGGGACAGTGGGGTGGACAGGGGGACAGAGGGGTGGACAGGGGGATGGACAGGGGGACAGTGGGGTGGACAGAGGACAGGGGGACGGTGGGGTGGACAGGGGGACAGTGGGGTGGACAGGGGGACAGTGGGATGGACAGGGGGACAGTGGGACAGTGGGGTGGACAGGGGGACAGAGGGGTGGACAGGGGGACAGTGGGATGGACAGGGGGACAGTGGGATGGACAGGGGGACAGTGGGGTGGACAGGGGGACAGAGGGGTGGACAGTGGGATGGACAGGGGGACAGTGGGGTGGACAGGGGGACAGAGGGGTGGACAGGGGGACAGTGGGGTGGACAGGGGGACAGTGGGGTGGACAAGGGGACAGAGGGATGGACAGAGGGATGGACAGGGGGACAGAGGGATGGACAGGGGGACAGTGGGATGGACAGGGGGACAGTGGGATGGACAGGGGGACAGTGGGATGGACAGGGGGACAGAGGGATGGACAGGGGGACAGTGGGATGAACAGGGGGACAGTGGGGTGGACAGGGGGACAGTGGGATGGACAGGGGGACAGAGGGGTGGACAGGGGGACAGAGGGGTGGACAGGGGGACAGTGGGGTGGACAGAGGACAGGGGGACAGTGGGGTGGACAGGGGGACAGTGGGGTGGACAGGGGGACAGTGGGGTGGACAGGGGGACAGAGGGGTGGACAGGGGGACAGAGGGGTGGACAGGGGGATGGACAGGGGGACAGTGGGGTGGACAGAGGACAGGGGGACGGTGGGGTGGACAGGGGGACAGTGGGGTGGACAGGGGGACAGTGGGATGGACAGGGGGACAGTGGGACAGTGGGGTGGACAGGGGGACAGAGGGGTGGACAGGGGGACAGTGGGATGGACAGGGGGACAGTGGGATGGACAGGGGGACAGTGGGGTGGACAGGGAGACAGTGGGGTGGACAGGGCGACAGAGGGGTGGACAGGGGGACAGTGGGGTGGACAGGGGGACAGTGGGGTGGACAGGGGGACAGAGGGGTGGACAGGGGGACAGAGGGGTGGACAGGGGGACAGTGGGATGGACAGGGGGACAGTGGGATGGACAGGGGGACAGAGGGGTGGACAGTGGGATGGACAGGGGGACAGTGGGATGGACAGGGGGACAGAGGGGTGGACAGGGGGACAGAGGGGTGGACAGAGGGGTGGACAGGGGAACAGTGGGATGGACAGGGGGACAGTGGGATGGACAATGGGTCAGTGGGATGGGCAGGGGGACAGAGGGATGGACAGGGGGACAGAGGGATGGACAGAGGGGTGGACAGGGGGACAGTGGGACAGTGGGGTGGACAGGGGGACAATGGGGTGGACAGGGGGACAGTGGGATGGACAGAGGGGTGGACAGGTGGACAAAGGGGTGGACAGGGGGACAGGGGACAGTGGGGTGGACAGGGGGACAGTGGGGTGGACAGGGGGACAGAGGGATGGACAGTGGGGTGGACAGGGGGACAGAGGGGTGGACAGGGGGACAGTGGGACAGTGGGGTGGACAGGGGGACAATGGGGTGGACAGGGGGACAGTGGGATGGACAGAGGGGTGGACAGGTGGACAGAGGGGAGGACAGGGGGACAGGGGACAGTGGGGTGGACAGGGGGACAGTGGGGTGGACAGGGGGACAGAGGGATGGACAGGGGGACAGTGGGGTGGACAGGGGGACAGAGGGGTGGACAGGGGGACAGAGGGATGGACAGAGGGGTGGACAGGGGGACAGAGGGGTGGACAGGGGGACAGAGGGGTGGACAGAGGGACAGAGGGGTGGACAGGGGGACAGTGGGGTGGACAGGGGGACAGAGGGGTGGACAGGGGGACAGTGGGGTGGACAGGGGGACAGTGGGGTGGACAGGGGGACAGAGGGGTGGACAGGGGTACAGAGGGGTGGACAGTGGGGTGGACAGGGGGACAGAGGGGTGGACAGGGGGGCAGAGGGATGGACAGGGGGACAGTGGGATGGACAGAGGACAGGGGGACGGTGGGGTGGACAGGGGGACAGTGGGGTGGACAGGGGGACAGTGGGGTGGACAGGGGGACAGAGGGGTGGACAGGGGGACAGAGGGGTGGACAGGGGGACAGTGGGATGGACAGGGGGACAGTGGGATGGACAGGGGGACAGTGGGATGGACAGGGGGACAGAGGGGTGGACAGTGGGATGGACAGGGGGACAGTGGGATGGACAGGGGGACAGAGGGGTGGACAGGGGGACAGAGGGGTGGACAGGGGAACAGTGGGATGGACAGGGGGACAGTGGGATGGACAGGGGGTCAGTGGGATGGACAGGGGGACAGAGGGATGGACAGGGGGACAGTGGGATGGACAGGGGGTCAGTGGGATGGGCAGGGGGACAGAGGGATGGACAGGGGGACAGAGGGATGGACAGAGGGGTGGACAGGGGGACAGAGGGATGGACAGGGGGACAGTGGGACAGTGGGGTGGACAGGGGGACAATGGGGTGGACAGGGGGACAGTGGGATGAACAGAGGGGTGGACAGGTGGACAGAGGGGTGGACAGGGGGACAGGGGACAGTGGGGTGGACAGGGGGACAGTGGGGTGGACAGGGGGACAGAGGGATGGACAGTGGGGTGGACAGGGGGACAGAGGGGTGGACAGGGGGACAGAGGGGTGGACAGGGGGACAGTGGGGTGGACAGGGGGACGGAGGGGTGGACAGGGGGACAGAGGGGTGGACAGGGGGACAGTGGGGTGGACAGGGGGACAGTGGGATGGACAGAGGACAGGGGGACGGTGGGGTGGACAGGGGGACAGTGGGGTGGACAGGGGGACAGTGGGATGGACAGGGGGACAGTGGGATGGACAGGGGGACAGAGGGGTGGACAGGGGGACAGAGGGGTGGACAGAGGGGTGGACAGGGGAACAGTGGGATGGACAGGGGGACAGTGGGATGGACAGGGGGTCAGTGGGATGGGCAGGGGGACAGAGGGATGGACAGGGGGACAGAGGGATGGACAGAGGGGTGGACAGGGGGACAGAGGGATGGACAGGGGGACAGTGGGACAGTGGGGTGGACAGGGGGACAATGGGGTGGACAGGGGGACAGTGGGATGGACAGAGGGGTGGACAGGTGGACAGAGGGGTGGACAGGGGGACAGTGGGATGGACAGGGGGACAGTGGGGTGGACAGGGGGACAGTGGGGTGGACAGGGGGACAGAGGGGTGGACAGGGGGACAGAGGGATGGATAGGGGGACAGAGGGATGGACAGAGGGATGGACAGGGGGACAGAGGGATGGACAGGGGGACAGAGGGATGGATAGGGGGACAGAGGGATGGACAGAGAGATGGACAGGGGGACAGAGGGATGGACAGGGGGACAGAGGGATGGACAGGGGGACAGTGGGGTGGACAGGGGGACAGTGGGGTGGACAGGGGGACAGAGGGATGGACAGAGGGATGGACAGGGGGACAGAGGGATGGACAGGGGGACAGAGGGGTGGACAGGGGGACAGAGGGGTGGACAGGGGGACAGTGGGGTGGACAGGGGGACAGAGGGGTGGACAGGGGGACAGAGGGATGGACAGGGGGACAGTGGGGTGGACAGGGGGACAGTGGGGTGGACAGGGGGACAGAGGGGTGGACAGGGGGACAGTGGGGTGGACAGGGGGACAGTGGGATGGACAGGTGGACAGGGGGACAGTGGGATGGACAGGGGTCCTCACTTGTTAGCAGGCTGTTGCCTGAAGCCTCCGCTCTCGATGTCACCCTCCGTGCCTCCTGTCTGCGTGAGGAAGACGTGAATCTGTGCTGTGAATCGCGCGGGACTGTGCAGGAAGCTACACTTCCCAGCATGCAGCGCGGCACACGGAGCCCTCCATTACTGGGGTGGGGGAGGCGGCTTGAGCGGAGCGGATATGCTCCCTCCTGAAGCAGAGTGGACCTGCCCAAGCCAAGCCGACCTGGCCCCGGCCCGAGCCTGGTCTGTCAGGAATCCGGCCCTGGGTGGGGTGAGCCGGATAAATGTCCTCGGCGGGCCGCATGTGGCCCGCGGGCCGTAGTTTGAGGACCCCTGGTGTAGAGTATACAAAAATATGAGTTATGTAGGGAGAGGAGAAAGGAAGAGAGGGGTAATTGTCCCCATTTACCACGACCACTTACAATAATGCCAATGAGACTGGACACGGGTATGGAGGGCCGGGGTCCGGCCAGACAACAAACATCAGCCCCGGGAGCTGAGGTGGATAGGCCCAACCAAGGATGGATACCAGGGGGAGACAGTGTACCTCAGGGGTGGACAACCATAATATATTAAAAAGTGAGGTGCAGAAATAGTAGACATCTGTATAAAAAGAGGGGGGCGGGGAAAAAAAAAAAGGGGGATAAAAATAATTATAAAAATAATGTATTAACAATTGTATAGTAAGCTGGTGGGTAAAATGAAAAAGGTGATAACAGTGATAAGGTAAATAAATATATATGGACCAAAAATGAGAATTGGGGTGTAAAGACTATGGATGTAATGAAAAGGTATGAGGGAGGTGAGGTAAGGTAGAATACCTAAAGGTGACAAAAAGGCTTTTATAATAATAATAGGGTAGTGTAAAGGAAAAAGAGATCAAACGAATAGCCCCAATGGTGGGCATAGATCATAGCACCAGAGGGAAATGGGAATGAAGAAAAACGTGTATGAAAGCATAGAAGGATAGTGAGGGAGGTTGGTAAGTATACCTAAATACTTGATAGAGCTGGTGAGATGAGAGGGTTCGTCGTGGTGATGGAGTCCGACCCCTGAGGGAGAATAACTGACCCAGAGGGAGTATAAGTACTCCACTTGGATGGTTGGTGTCCACCAACGGCACGCTAAAACAGCCTCAAGGGGAGGAGGAGTTGGTGCCAGAAACCAAAGGGTGGGACCCGCCCAGCCCCGTCTAGCGCCAATCACCTCATGAGAGGCATCAGGTGGAATAGTGGCGTTGGCACGCCAGCGTCACTATAAGCGACGCAGCGTGAACGGCGTCACAGGCGTGACATCGATGCGCAATTGGGCGTCCCCCCGATCCCTAAGCAACCCCCTGAGGAGAGGAGGGAAAGGGGTGGGCCCCAGGAGCGCATCGCAGCTCCCGGAACTGAGCACGTCCCGGCCCGGCAATGGCCCAAGACACAGCCATAGCCCAGCAATCATATAACAGCATAACAAGTGGTCATAACAATAGTGGTAATTCTTATATGTCTAAACTGCTCTGCACCTATAGTAAACATATAACTCAAGATACATAGTAGAAACATATGTGTTTGAATAACTAAACACCTAATTCGATATAGCAATGGAAAATTGACAGTTACTTACCGGTAACTGTTTTTCTAGGATATCTTCCAGGACGGCACACCTGAGAGATGAGAGGCTCTTCCCTACAGGAAACACAATCAATCGACAGCTGTTTTAAGTCCCCACCCTTCCCCTTGATCCTCAGTTTGTAGAGAAGTAACTCCTGAACCTGGTTCACAAGGGAAATCATTCCTCATAGGTACTCACCTTCTAGTGTTCTACCATTTTCCCTCCTCCAATGGGCGGGAAGTAGGCCTGCCATCCTGGAAGATATCCTAGAAAAACAGTTACTGGTAAGTAACTGTCAATTTTCTCTTAGTCATCTTCCAGGACGGCACACCTGAGAGCATAATCAAGTACCTCAGGCCTACCTTAGGGTGGGACCACTGCAAGACCCTCTTGGCGGACCTTGGTTCTGCAGTGAGTTTTACCTCCACTCCATATGCTTGATGAAGGTATTATAGCTGGATCATGCGGCTGGTCTGCAGGTCTACTCCACCGATGTCCCTGCCTTCTCTGCTTCGGATGCAGGACCTAGGTGGAGTGGGCTCTTAAAGATGGAATCAGAAAACATGTTAAACTTGTAGGTTAGCAATGTTGCCTGTCTCACACATCTAACAACCATGGCCTATTGTGCCTGTAGGTGCTACTCAGAACCCTTAAAGATTAATCAGAGACCTGTGTTGTAAGACAAGGACACTCATTGATCACTAAGAGGGCCTGTCTTAACACTACCCTGTTCAGGGAATTAAAACTGCAAAAAAAGGTGGGCCCCTAACAGACAACCTTTTTTGTTCATTTTTATCTTTACATCAGCAAAGACTAAAGGGAAGCCTACTTAAGGGTAATAGATTAACCGAGGCTTGATCCCTGAGTTTAAGGCATGCCCACTCTGTGGCTTTACTTACGCCTGAGTGCCTACTTCAGGAGAATAAAGTTCATAGCAGGAGTATAACACTTATACTGCTACATCTAGTTCTGCTAGAAGGGTGAGATGAAGGCCATGCACCTATTCAGTCGGGTATACATCTTTATACTTCATCTTCAGGTCATAATACTCCTCTGAACAGAACTTCCCAAGTTCTTACTAAGCAGGGTGATTCTTTATCGCCTTCCTCCAGTGTCCTATAACCCTACTGGGCTTCAACCCTAGGAAATGGTTCCAGCATTCCTGAATGTAAGGGGCTGAGGCTTTCTGACATGTGACGTCTGCAGCCAGAACTCCAGGCCCCTCCACGGAAAAGAGGGCTGAAATACAAAAGGTGATACATGCATTATTAATATCACAAATTAAAAAAGATAATAGATTGTGGACCCAGCACAATAGATTTAGACAGAAAGGACACAAGCATAGACAATAATGTATATCTGAGTGTGGCTAGTTAAACCAACATATCAAATATGGGAGAGACGCAAATCTGAACTTCAATGTAGACAAACTGTCCTCAGAGTCTGGTTTTCTGATGTGCAGCCAATATGTAAAAACATTAAGACACATGCAAACCCTCAGCCTTGGTTCACACTGGGACGACTTGTCAGGCGACCTAGTCACCTGACAAGTAGCGTCCTGTTCTGTGCAATGGAACCGTTCTAAATCGGCGCGATGCAAGTCGCTCTGACTTAGAAAAAGGTTCCTGTACGACTTTGGGGGCGACTTGCATTGACTTCTATACAGAAGTCCTTTCGCAAGTCGCCGCTGAGTCGTGTCCTGGGTCACCTGAGGCAGTCGCGCTGTAAGTCGTGCTTCCTCAGTGTGAACCGACCCTAAATGCTGCGTGTTTCTGAAGTGCAGCTAGGTCATAACTGATATATATACATAAAGGACGGGAGTCCTGTTTACGGTGGAGTTTTACTGATGTACAGCAAAACAGGGCCATAAATATAAGACAGAAAGACCCAAACTTCTATGTTGCGTATTTCTGACGAACCACCAAATACAGTTATAAGATCAATATGGCACACAAGACAATATCTTTTCTGTTATGCAGTTCTGTAGTGCAGTCACATAGAACCAACATGGAAAGGACCCAAGCAACCTGCAGCATTATGTTTTTCTGAAGTGCAGTAAGGTAAGGGAATCTGAAACAGAAAGCACCAACAAGCTTCAATGTTGAGTATTTCTGCTGTGCAGCCACATAAAAACAGACAGCCTTCCTAGCTGCGATCTTTCTGGTGTATTGCAAAGTAAGGCACTAAACTCCATGATGTCTATTCTTGTGTGTAGCAAAACCTCAACCAGAAGGGACCGATAAAACTTAGGGCTCCCACACCTGTGCGACCCAACCTGCAACCGCAAAAACGCAAGAGAAAAGTCATACACTATGGCTTCCAATGGGAACCATTTGTGTCTGTGCAACTCCAGGTCGCAGCGCCACCAAGCAGACCCTGCTTTCTGGATCCACAGACCTCAAGATTACACAGGTCGCAGGTAACTTGCAATTTTCACGTTGAACAAGCGAGGGGTCCCCAATGCTGTATCTCTCTGGAGGCGTGCAGCCAACAACCCCCTGCTGTGTATCCTTAAGAAGCAGCAAGGTAGAACAATGAGAAACAGAAAAGACACCCCTCACTGCTGTGCCTTTCTGATATGCAGCCGATAAGGCAGTAAATATAGAACATACAGGACACAAACAATCTTCAATCTTTGTGTATGTCTGATGTGTAGTAATATACCAATACTGAGCAGAGACGCCACCATCCTCAATGTGTCTCCCTGCTGAGGCAGCAAAAATAAATCAGAAAAGGACAAGCAACCTCACTGCTGTGTCCCTACTGATATGCAGCCAATAAGGCAGTAAATGTAAGACATAAAAGGACAGACAACCTTCAATCTTGTATATATCTGATGTGCAACAATATAACAATCTGAATAGAGATAGCACATCCATATTGAAGGGATTTTGCATGCGACTCAACATGTCAAATCACATGCCTAAAATCGGCAGCCTTTGCCGTTAATAGCACTGTCAGCCTGACGCCCCTTTGCGGGGCTGCACCGATTACCAAAGGCAGTACCAGTACTACCCCTGGCACAGGTTCAATTTGTATTTCCCAACAATTCAGGACCATCAATCTTCACTACTGCCTTTCTAATAAGCAACCAATAAGGCAGTAATACAGGACACAAAAAACCCCAGACAGAACTCAATTTTGAGTATGTCTGATGTGCAGCAATATAACAAATATGAGCAGAGATGTCACAAGACTCAATGATGTGCATTTCCGCCATGCGTCACAAGACCAGAAAGTACAGACCACCTTCCCTGTTGTATTTTTCTGATCTGTAGCCAAATAAGGCAGTACCTTTAGGATATAACAGACAACAACAAAGCTTCAGTGCAGTGCATTTCTGATGTACAGCACTATACCCCTTATGAGCAGAAATGTCACAAATCTCAATGTGCATTTCTGCTGTGCCACAAAACATCCCAGGAAAGACAAACCTTCACTACTGAGGTCTACCGGTGTGCAACCAAGGAGGAGTCATGGTGTATCCCTTTATGAAATAACCAAACAGAGCAATTTGATCCCTAGGCATAGCCTGGGCTGTAGATACTAACACTTCCCCCCCAGTGAAGGAACAAATCCTAAAATGGTTAGACACCTTACTATAGTAGCTGTTGTCCTACCTTACCTCCGTAGACTGAGCAAACGCTAGCCAGCTCACACACAGGTGGGGCTGATCAGAAACTAAAGTCTCAATGAGCCCAGCCCTAGAGACCAATTTAGAACAGCCTCTAGAAAAGGTGATCACCAATTTAGCCTGGAGGAAAATAGCCACCTGCAGGCCTTAAACAAGCAATCATGTATCTATCTAGCTCTTGCATATGTTTGCACAGAAAATCCTTAATTAAAGGATATAGGAAGCGATTTATGGTAAATCGCCTTTAGATCTGTCACTGAGTTGACTGTAGCCAATCCAACAAAAAGGTTTTTCTTTCCTCCTGCACTTTAATATAACCACAATGTAAAGGTGGAGTGGGAGGTTGGAGCTTATGACTTCAGATTCCTAGCAGCTGGGCTAATAGGGCCATATAACCTAGTGCACCTGCTGACCAGGAGAGCTTACTCCTGAATCCTTCAACCATTGCACAATCCATAAATTGTTCAGTGGTATACCTGGCCTGTAAGGAACTCTTTGTATCTACCAGGTCCTCCCCCCCTTCGCTCTATTCATCCCTACTAATGTCCCACATCCGGACATGTAGGGAGAGGCTGGAAACCTACTGTTGTGATAACCACAGTGTCTCTGCTGTAAGAGGGAGCTGTGGCTGGTGGTTTTAGCAGTAGCTTCTGGGCTATTTTGTTATGCAGACCCCAGGTCCTGCACTGCACCACTTAGTAAATACAGGGGGAAGGGGAAGAAATGCCTTACCTACCTCTTTCCCATCTGAGGTGGTTTAGGCACACTCGCTCCTCTGCACCACTTGTCCACCATACAGCATCACTGATGTAAGAGGGAGCTGTAGCTGGTGTTTTTAGCAGAAGCTTCTGGGCTATTTGAATCTAGACCCCAGGGGAGATTATCTCAAATGCCCAGAAACCATCTGGCTGGGATTGGGGATTTTGCAGCTAAATTCCCACGGTAAAGGAAAGTACTCACTGTTGTCATCTTCCCCTTTTTCCACAGCCACCGGGCTTGCTTTTCCATCCTTATGGTCCACACGCAAGGAGGATAGCCGCCAAAGTGCCCCCCCAACTGCTGTCCCCGTAGGGAGCTGCAAGGTTAGGCTGTGTCCTGCCAGTCAGTATATACACCTGGGGGGGCAATGCCGTACGTTCCTCATTCCATTCTGAGGTGGTTTAGGCAGACATCCACCGTAGTGAACTGGTGCCTCCTCGAAAGGAGGATGTGGGCGCCTGCTCCTGCTGACTCTCAGCCTTCCCTCCTGGGTAAGAACGCGGGTCGTTCAGGCGGCGCCCTCCCCAGCAGCCCACGCGAAATACCAGGGGCCCAGGAGTCGGGGGCCCTGGAAAGAACTGACAGCCAGCACCCCTGTCTGAACGGACGCCCGGGCAGGTAAGGGGGGGAGACAGGAAAAAGGCCCCTGAAGTTCTGGGGACACCACTGTACCCAGGGGCCTTCAGCTCTCAGGGGGGCTCTTCCAGTTTCTGCTGCCCCCCCTGAGGAAAGGATAGGGGAACCCCCCAGGAGGGATAAATATATCCGGCCAGACCCAGAGGCCCATCAGGTACTAACCAGGCCCGACCCTGCTTAGCCTCCAAGATCATACGAGATCGGGCAGGCGGCGCCCTCTTTCACTTTCAGGGTGATGTGACCGTAGGCCTTCCCCAGGCATTTGGTCCGGCTCCCAGGGGGGGACCACCAGCCCCAGGCTTCGGGTCATTTGGAAAAAAACAAACGGTTTCGCTGTGTAGGGAGAAACACAATCAAAAACTGAGGATCAAGGGGAAGGATGGGGACTTAAAACAGCTGTCGATTGATTGTGTTTCCTGTAGGGAGGAGCCTCTCATCTCTCAGGTGTGCCGTCCTGGAAGATGACTATGAGAAAGTACCATTATGAGAATAATAAATAAAGACAGGGTGCAAGCTTCCATCCCTGTTATGTATACACATTGGATCTAAAAAACTAGAACAGCTAAATGGGACTTTAAATGAGGACGCAAGGCAATTATCACCAGGCGCCTCCATCCCCGGCAATTTGATAAATAGGAAAAGAAAGGGGTGGGACTTTAAATGAAGTTTGCATCCCTGGAGGTGACACGATGCAAATGAAAGTGGGCAATACTCAGAGTACTAAGACTATGAACACACAAAACATTGTAGAATCGGTATTGGGCAATCACTGATTTATTGTAAAGAGTTTACGGTAATAATGGTATTCACAAAGTAAAATAGTGACATAATAAGTTCACAGTTTAAACCATAAATAAACCAGGTACATTAAAACATATACAATGTATACCAGTGATAATAATAGCATAGTATATTGATAACAAGGTTGGTCCATACTATACATATGGTAAAAAGCATGTCTCCTTCGTAAGAAATATAACTATAGTTGTTGATACAGTCCAATTAGTAAAAAGAACAGTTGGTAGTGTTATAAAATAGGAATGAGAAGGCATCTATTGGCTCTACGCGTTTCGTGGCGACTACCACTCTTCAGGAGCAAATGTGGGGAAAATGTCTAGGTATAGAAACACATGATTAGTTTGTGTAGAGTATACAAAAATATGAGTTATATAGGGAGAGGAGAAAGGAAAAGAGGGGTAATTGTCCCCATTTACCATGACCACTTACAATAATGCCAATGAGACTGGACACGGGTATGGAGGGCCGGGGTCCGGCCGGACAACAAACATCAGCCCTGGGAGCTGAGGTGGATAGGCCCAACCAAGGATGGATACCAGGGGGAGACAGTGTACCTCAGGGGTGGACAACCAGAATATATTAAAAAGTGAGGTGCAGAAATAGTAGGCATCTGTATAAAAAGAGGGGGGCGGGGAAAAAAAAAGGGGGGATAAAAATAATTATAAAAATAATGTATTAACAATTGTATAGTAAGCTGGTGGGTAAAATGAAAAAGGTGATAAAAGTGATAAGGTAAATAAATATATATGGACCAAAAATGAGAGTTGGGGTGTAAAGACTATGGATGTAATGAAAAGGTACGAGGGAGGTGAGGTAAGGTAGAATACCTAAAGGTGACAAAAAGGCTTTTATAATAATAATGGGGTAGTGTAAAGGAAAAGGAGATCAAACAAATAGCCCCAATGGTGGGCATAGATCATAGCACCAGAGGGAAATGGGAATGAAGAAAAACGTGTATGAAAGCGTAGAAGGATAGTGAGGGAGGTTGGAAAGTATACCTAAATACTTGGTAGAGCTGGTGAGATGAGAGGGTTCGTCGTGGTGATGGTGATGCTTCAACGAAAGTGATTTGCTTTTTACCATATGTATAGTATGAACCAACCTTGTTATCAATATACTATGCTATTATTATCACTGGTATACATTGTATATGTTTTAATGTACCTGGTTTATTTATGGTTTAAACTGTGAACTTATTATGTCACTAGTTTACTTTGTGAATACCATTATTACCGTAAACTCTTTACAATAAATCAGTGATTGCCCAATACCGATTCTACAATGTTTTGTGTGTTCATAGTCTTAGTATTCTGAGTATTGCCCACTTTCATTTGCATCGTGTCACCTCCAGGCATGCAAACTTCATTTAAAGTCCCACCCCTTTCTTTTCCTATCTATCATCACATTAATCTAATTATAAAAAAAGATTTACTAACATTATAGTAGCATCTATGTTATTTAGGTTTGCTTATATTCATTGGACTCTTCTGTAATATGCATGCATTCATCACAGTGTTTTATTAGTGTATTACAGCTATGTAAATTGTAAAGCCCACGTATTTTCACTTATGCAACAGTCATGTGTGCCTCCAGATATGATAACCTATTCTTAGGCTTCTAAACCGCATCACTATGCATACCTCAGCCGACTAAGAATGCAGACTCTTCTAGAGAGGCAACTGTGATCAAGTCAAGCATGTGCGTTTGTTTTGCTACTAAATCCAAACCTCTCTTATGGCAAATTACAGGATGAGGTTGGAAAGGGAGGGGGGAAGAGGTTTGCAAATCTCAAAAACGCATGGCACCATTTTTATAGTCTTTGTTGTGGAATGATAAACTCTTTGTGGTTAGGAGACTATTGAAACCTCGAGGGCACAGAACTTCAAATAACAGCACAATCCAAGAACAACATTATTATACAACAAGAAATCTCATAGCTCTGAGCAACCTTCGTCCGCCTTGTCCAGTTGTAAATCTTCATAAAATAGCTTGCAGGTGTCAGGATTAAAGTATATTCATTGGGAGCTTAAACACAGCACCAGCTGGACTCTGCATTTGCCAGTTGTAGTTGTTTCTTTGTTCTGAAACTGTTGACAGTACAACAAAAAGTATTCCCAGGATCCCAGTCTGAGTTAAATCAGGATGAGTAAGAGAACAGCTGTAATTATTTTCTGTATTTACCCTACCTGCCTTTTTGATTTATGGCACATCCCACTCACATAATGTACATTCCATAACCTCAAATATTTTATTTGTTTTAGCCACGGTCATGATAAAGCAATCAAGAGAAGGAAAGGGTTCTGGCAGGTGTTAGTCTGCAAACAGAATATTTGAATACGCCATCTTAAAGCACAGTAAGATAGTGAGAAGTAATTCTCTCGCGTCACCCATTTTCTACATAAAGGCCAACAAATGTGGCTGTGCAGGATCAGCGTAAATTCCTGGTTATATATGTGCCTTCATGAAATGGCCATTTATATGAAATATTCTCGCCTATCTGGCTCCATGTCATTACGAGGATGGCTTTTAAATACATGCTGAATTATGACACAAATGCTGAAAATTCCAGAGACGTTTTATTGCATATCCACTACATTTCACTAAATGGACCAATGCTTTTGAGAAAGAACACCCTAGGGAAGAATAAACATCAATTATTGAAACATACTGTATTGAGGAACACTGTTTGACACATGCAGATTTAGTAGAAGGTGAATGGGTGGAGAGTAGTATTCCTTAATAAAAGCTTTATACACAGTCTTAATGGGCAGTATGTGTAATACTATAAACTGTAACACGTCTTCTTTACTAAACACAAGTTAAAGCAGTTCCGTAGGCAGTTGATGGTTGATCGACATATTTATACATCTGCAATTAAAATAACATATTTACAAGTCCTTTCATGAAAGGCTTAGGCAAAGATATGAGGAAATATTTTGGAACCCATATAAAAGATTGGAAAAAAATTGCAAAATAAATATTTTTGCTTAACAGCAATTTTTTTTTTACACCTAATATAAGTTTGGGATGGGAAACTTCAAGCTGAGTGACAGAAATGGCTGAAAGTGATAGACATTTTAAAAAAGGCATAGAAATCAACGTTTGCTAAACTAAAGAAAAGAGAGGAATGCTCTTCTTGTATTTTCCCCTCTTTTAAATAAAGTATTCAGCATGGTTTAGATTTGCATAAATGATTGCTGAAAACTGGAGGAATGGAGTCTTTTTATCTTTTTTTTTGTAAATTATTTTTATTGGTTTTGCCGAAAATAAAGAGTAGGTTCACAAAGCCGAGCCTCTGAGCATTCCCTGGCTCGGCACGTGCAGTAACATAGTAAAAGAAATACATAGCAACTAGTTACCAACTAGAAAAACAATAGCTAAAACTGAAACCTCTACACTGCTCGTATCCACAGATTGAAAGAGTATGTAAAACATGGCACTTCATATAGAAACACGCACCACCATTTAGGATGGAGGGGATGGGGGGGGGGGGGTAAGTGTACTTGACCCAAATATCTTTAGTTGAAATACTAGGGGTAAGTATCAACAAGGCTTCAGTTCACAACTTGAGGACTATCAACCAGGAACCATATGGCTTGATTCCAGTTATTTGGTGGCATTGGTTGTGAGGTATTCCAGCCAAATGTTCCATATTTTATCAAATTTGGCAGAACAGCCATGAGAGTGGTAAGTGGCTAAAGTTGACCAAGGCTTTCCAAGAATTTAAAGAGGGCGCCTCCATTTGCTTCCATGTCAAGATAATGGACTTGGTTGCTCGATGAAAGGCGAGGGTGCCTACAAGGCCAAGCAACCAGACTGTCATGGTCTGAGAGATGGGAATGTTGGTCAGAGTAGTTATGAATTGAGTGACCTCCTTCCAAAATAATTGCAGCTTGGGACAGGACCAAAGCATGTGGTGGAAGTCAGCATCAGTACCACTACACTTCCAACAGTGGGGATAAGCCCCAGGATAGATTTTGTTGAACTGTTTTTTTATCTTAGTGGAAAATGGCAAATGAGTACAGAAACTGTTCAGAATAGCTCTATATGCACATAGATATAACTAATATTTTAAACACTAAAAAGTGTTGAAATGCCAAATCTGAAAATTTCTAATTGGAGATTAATGCCCCGTACACACAGTTGGATTTTCCAACGGAAAATGGTCAATGGGAGCTTGTTGTCGGAAAATCCGACCTTGTGTAGGCTCCATCGGATATTTTCCATCGGAATTTCCGTCACACAAAATTTGAGATCTGGATCTCAATTTTTCCGATAACAAAATCAGTCGTAAATTCCGACCGTGTGTACACAATTCTGACGCAAAAAGTTCCACGCATGCTCGGAATCAAGCAGAAGAGCCGCACTGGCTTTTGAACTTCCTTTTTCTCGGCTCGTCGTACGTGTTGTACATCACCGCGTTCTTGATGTTCGGAATTTCCAACAAGATTTGTGTTACCGTATTTATGCAAGACAAGCTTGAGCCAACATCTGTCTGAAAAAATCCAGGGATTTGTTGTCGGAATGTCCGATCGTGTGTACGGGGCATAAGTGTTACACATGCGCCTGCCTGACAACAGTGACATTTTTGTTATATTATTGTAAGATCAGATCCCCCAAACAATCCTCCATTCAGCTGATATTTATACCCTCTAGAGATAAATAACATATTATACAACAGAACTAAATCAAACAATTGTATGTTGATATTGGTCTTTAAAATTATTATTTTTATACCACATATGGATAATTTATCCTCCTGTCCTGTAGATAGTGTGACAGTATCTACTTATATATAGCAGATCTTAACATTGAGCTGACAAAGAAGCTTATGCCGTCATATTTCTTCATAATCGTTAATTTATCAGAATTAGGGGGTGGTTTTTTTTTCAGAAAATATTTTCTAACAAATAGAAAAATATTACAATGGCTTTCAAACATAAATCCTAAAATACATTTGTTAACATTAACTTAATTTTTTTTCATATAAGTGTCCATATTGTGTACATATTAGGATCATGCTTGCTGTAAATTTGATCCATACAAGTACCTTTTGTGAGAATGCTTTTGACTGATTTCATGACAGATTTCTGAGTGAGTTGCCATCAGCCTTGAGATTTATTTGCAGCTAATGGATCCTCTAGACTAATAGTAATTTTTGAAACCAGAGGCAGATTCAGACATTGCTTATAGACAGAGTATAGATTTTGCAACTTTGCTCAATACAAATTTTTATGAGCTTTGAAGCACAGGCTCTAAATCACTATGATCTACAGTCTTAACCCTCATTTATTGTATGAAATAATGATGAGTCTATATAAATATATCCAAACACATACAACATGAACAGAATGGATATAAAATGGCACAGTTGGCTATTACCTATCAACATTTAGCCAATACAATATTAAGTGATTATTCTGGTAAACCTAGCAACATTCAGTAATAGATATCACATATTGCCACTAATAAACTAACCCTGATGGCCTTTTAAAAATAACACAGCACAATTTTCAAATTCTGCAGGTCAAGACTTATTTTTTCCCCATGAACATGATAGGATGGTTGACATTTGGGTAATGGTTTCTTGTCTGTGGATTAAGAGTACGCCCACTAGCCAACTGTTATCAGAGGGAATGGCAGTAGGATAGGTGTGGAAATCTGTCCTGATCACTAATTCTCCTCCAAAGAAAAGCAATGTCAATAGTATTCACCTACATCCCCTGGATGAGAATAAACTTGAACACCCAGCTGAGCATTCATGCTTATGTATGCCAAGTAATAGAATCATTTTTTTATAGTACTGCATTGGTAACAATGTTATCACTGTGAAACTCCTTCTCTTTTACCTACCCCCTACCCCCTATTGAACCCGACTACCTAGAGGATGTTTTGATAAAGTCACCATTTAGGTCAGGCCAAATTTTTTTAGAGTTGTTCACAGCAGTGTGGGACAATGACACAGTATTTGGACTGGAGATGTTAAAAGCAAAAACTTGGAAGACTGTTGTAATGCTCAAAATATTATAGCAAGTTACTTTACTGTTTGTACTACTGTTAAGGGGTAATTAAAATGTAAAATGTAACTTTTTTAAAAAAAAAATTGGGGAAGTTTACAAATCGAGGTTTAATGTCATTTTGTATGCATTCGTATTAATCTTTATTTAAAAAAAAAACAGGGTACATCCATGACTATTTTAAATAAATTGAAAATGCTAGTAGCATGGCTGTCTCTGGCTTTTTAGTCAATGACTTGCAATAGGCGCGAGAAGTTAGACAATCAAAACTTCTAATCTGGATACTTGAGCCAGGCCAGTCACTCAGACAGTATCAAGGTCAATAAATCAGCATGACAGCCAAGTAAATAGTAATTTTAAAAGTGGTCAACAATGGCAGTCTGCATATTACACTCAAAAAAGATTTTCTTAGAGAGACTCTGTTGCTTTGCCCATTTTGATTTGACAGTCCTGATCCTGTGTAAACTGCATGTCTAATGGTGGTAGAGTTTACAGTGCCTTGAAAAAGTATTCATACCCCTTGAAATTTTCCACATTTTGTCATGTTACAACCAAAAAAGTAAATGTATTTTATTTGGATTTCATGTGATGAACCAACACAAAGTGGCACATAATTGTGAAGTGAAAGGAAAATGATAAATGGTTTTCTCATTTTTTTTTACAAATAAATATGTGAAAAGTGTGGGGTGCATTTGTATTCAGCCCCCCTGAGCCAATACTTTATTGAACCCCCTTTCATTGCAATTACAGCTGCAAGCCTTTTTGTGGATGTCTCTACCAGCTTTGCACATCTAGAGAGTGAAATTTCTTCCCATTCTTCTTTGCAAAATAGCTCAAGCTCTGTCAGATTGGATGGAGAGTGTCTGAACAGCAATTTTCAAGTCTTGCCACAGATTCCCAATTGGATTTAGGTCTCAACTTTGACTGGGCCATTCTAACACATGAATATGCTTTGATCTAAACCATTCCATTGTAGCTCTGGCTGTATCTTTGACTCCATCTATCTTCCCATCAACTCTGAACAGCTTTCCTGTCCCTACTATGTTGTCTACCGGGCGCTCGGGTTCGGCACATCACGGATCTTGTGGACAGATTACTGGGAGGGGCTGGGGAAGACCCGGCTGTCATGGTGCATGTTGGCACCAATGACAAAGTCAGAGGCAGATGGAGTGTCCTAAAGAACGATTTTAGGGACTTAGGTGCTAAATTGAGGAAAAGGACCTCCAAGGTAGTATTCTCAGGAATACTACCGGTACATCGAGCCACACCAGAAAGGCAGAGGGAGATTAGGGAAGTAAACAAGTGGCTGAAGAGCTGGTGTAGTAAGGAGGGGTTTGGGTTCCTGGAGGACTGGGCTGACTTCTCAGTCGGTAACCGGTACTATAGAAGGGACGGACTGCACCTAAATGAGGAGGGTGCAGATCTGCTGGGAATGAAGATGGCCAAAAAGTTAGAGGGGTCTTTAAACTAGGCGATGGGGGGGAGGGTCCAGAGACAGTGATAGCCAGCGCGGAAGATATTCCAGAGGGTAGTATTGGGGGCATTAGTGGTAGGTTAACCAAAGCACAAAAACACAAGGTGAGTATAGTAGCAAGTCCTAGTTGCAATTTTGAAACACCCAATACGAGGGCAATATGCGACCGGTCTAAACTATGTGGCATGTTCACCAATGCCAGGAGCATGGCGGACAAGATGGGTGAACTAGAGATACTGTTGTACAAGGAGGATTTGGATTTTGTGGGAATTTCAGAGACCTGGTTCAACAGCTCTCATGATTGGCTGGCAAACATTCAAGGGTATACCCTATACCGCAAGGATAGAGAGGGTAAAAAAGGGGGAGGGGTATGCCTATATATCAAGAATAATGTACAAGCGAATGTGAGAGATGACATCACTGAGGGAGCTAGAGAGGAGGTGGAATCCTTATGGGTAGAGCTCCAAAGGGATGAAGCTAAGGGGAAAATAATACTGGGAGTATGCTATAGGCCCCCTAACCTGAGGGAGGAAGTGGAGACAGATCTCCTATCACAAATTGGATTAGCAGCAAGGATGGGAAGTGTTATCATAATGGGGGATTTTAATTATCCAGACATAGACTGGGCGGAGGGAACCGCGCATTCATGTAAGGCTCGCCAGTTCCTTAATGTCTTGCAGGACAATTTTATGGGTCAGATGGTAGACGCACCAACTAGAAATAAAACATTACTGGATCTACTGATTACCAACAATACAGACCTGATCACAGATGTGGAAATACGGGGCAATTTAGGTAACAGCGATCACAGGTCAATTAGTTTCAGTATAAATCACACAAATAGGAAACATGAAGGGAACACAAAGACACTGAATCTCAAAAGAGCCAACTTCCCTAAACTACAAACCTTGCTAAAAGGCATAAATTGGGATAAAATATTAGGAACAAAGAATACGGAGGAGAGATGGGTTTGCTTTAAGAGCATATTAAATAAGGGCATTAGCCAATGTATCCCATTGGGTAATAAATTTAAAAGAGCGAACAAAAATCCTGGATGGCTTAACTCCAATGTAAAAATGCATATAAAAGCAAAGGAGAAGGCCTTCAAAAAATACAATTTTGAGGGATCATCCTCAGCATTCATACTTTATAAAGAATGCAATAAGAAATGTAAGGGTGCAATTAGGACGGCTAAGATAGAACATGAAAGACACATAGCGGAGGAGAGCAAAAAAAATCCCAAGAAATTCTTTAAGTATCAAAGGTATTGAATTTATTCTTCTCCTCAGTCTTCACGAGTGAATCGGGGGGCTTCAGTAATCAAAACTGCAGTGCTTATCCTCATGACACAACACAGGAAGCACCTCCATGGTTAACAGAGGACAGAATTAAAATTAGACTTGAGAAACTTAACATTAATAAATCACCGGGACCAGATGGCTTGCATCCGAGGGTACTTAGGGAACTCAGTCAGGTGATTGCCAGACTGTTGTTCCTAATTTTTACAGACAGTCTATTGACTGGAATGGTACCAGCTGACTGGAGAAAAGCCAATGTAGCACCAATATTTAAAAAGGGCCCAAAAAACATCCCTGGGAATTACAGACCAGTTAGCCTAACATCAATAGTATGTAAACTCTTGGAGGGGATGATAAGGGACTATATACAAGATTTTAGTAATAAGAACAATATCATTAGCAGTAATCAGCATGGATTCATGAAGAATCGTTCTTGCCAAACCAATCTATTAACCTTCTATGAGGAGGTGAGTTGCCATCTAGATAAAGGAAGGCCCGTAGACGTGGTGTATCTGGATTTTGCAAAAGCATTTGACACAGTTCCCCATAAACGTTTACTGTACAAAATAAGGTCCGTTGGCATGGACCATAGGGTGAGTACATGGATTGAAAACTGGCTACAAGGGCGTGTTCAGAGGGTGGTGATAAATGGGGAATACTCAGAATGGTCAGGGGTGGGTAGTGGGGTTCCCCAGGGTTCTGTGCTGGGACCAATCCTATTTCATTTGTTTATAAACGACCTGGAGGATGGGATAAACAGTTCAATCTCTGTATTTGCAGACGATACTAAGCTAAGCAGGGCAATAACTTCTCCACAGGATGTGGAAACCTTGCAAAAAGACCTGAACAAATTAATGGGGTGGGCGACTACATGGCAAATGAGGTTCAATGTAGAAAAATGTAAAATAATGCATTTGGGTGGCAAAAATATGAATGCAATCTATACACTGGGGGGAGAACCTCTGGGGGAATCTAGGATGGAAAAGGACCTGGGGGTCCTAGTAGATGATAGGCTCAGCAATGGCATGCAATGCCAAGCTGCTGCTAATAAAGCAAACAGAATATTGGCATGCATTAAAAGGGGGATCAACTCCAGAGATAAAACGATAATTCTCCCGCTCTACAAGACTCTGGTCCGGCCGCACCTGGAGTATGCTGTCCAGTTCTGGGCACCAGTCCTCAGGAAGGATGTACTGGAAATGGAGCGAGTACAAAGAAGGGCAACAAAGCTAATAAAGGGTCTGGAGGATCTTAGTTATGAGGAAAGGTTCCGAGCGCTGAACTTATTCTCTCTGTAGAAGAGACGCTTGAGAGGGGATATGATTTCAATTTACAAATACTGTACTGGTGACCCCACAATAGGGATAAAACTTTTTCGCAGAAGAGAGTTTAATAAGACTCGGGGCCACTCATTACAATTAGAAGAAAAGAGGTTTAACCTTAAACTACGTAGAGGGTTCTTTACTGTAATAGCGGCAAGGATGTGGAATTCCCTTCCACAGGCGGTGGTCTCAGCGGGGAGCATTGATAGCTTCAAGAAACTATTAGATAATCACCTGAATGACCGCAACATACAGAGATATGTAATGTAATACTGACACATAATCACACACATAGGTTGGACTTGATGGACGTGTGTCTTTTTTCAACCTCACCTACTATGTAACTATGTAACTGAAGAAAAGCATCCCCACAACATGATGCTGCCACCACCACGTTTCACGGTGGGGATGGTGTGTTCAGAGTGATGTGCAGTATTAATTTTCCGCCACACATTGGGAGTTATTTACTATAGCACTAAAACGGTGTTTACTATAGTGCTGGTAAAAAAAATACTCCCAAAACCGAATTTACTATAGTTCCCTGAAAACAAATAGCGCCCAAACCCTTATGCCGCGTACAAACGAGCGGATTTCTCGTCGGAAAAAGATATGACGGCTTTTCTGATGGGATTCCGCTCAAGTTTGCCTTGCATACACACGGGCGCGCTAAAGTTCGCTGAAATTATGACCGTCAAGAACGCGGTGATGTACAACACTACGACAAGCCCTATGCTTCCGAGCATGCGTCAAATTGTTTCCAAGCATGCGTAGGGATTTTGCACGTCGGAATTGCCGCAGACAATCGCATTTTCGGATAGGAACTTTTCCTGACCGAAAAATTGAGAACATGCTCCTCAGTCTTTTGCTGACTGGAATTTGGCCAGCAAAAGTACAATGGAGCATACACATGGTCACATTTTCCGACGAAAAACACTCATCGGTCTTTTGCTAAACCCCTGAAAAACAACCCCACATCATAATTCCCCCTCCACCAAATGATTTGGACCAGTACACAAAGCAAGGTCCATAAAGACATGGATGAGTGAGTTTGGGGTGGAGGAACTTAACTGTCCTGCACAGAGTACTGACCTCAACACAACATCTTGGGGATGAATTTGAGTGGAGACTGTAAGCCAGGCCTTCTCGTCCAATATAATTGCCTGACCTCACAAATTCACGTATGGCAGAATGGTCAAACATTCCCATAGACACACTCCTAAACCTTGTGGACAGCCTTCCCAGAAGAGTTGAAGCTGGTATAGCTGCAAAGGATTGGGCCAAATCAATTTTAAACCCTATGGACTAAGACTGGGATGCCATTACAGTTCATGTGCGTATAAAGGCAGGTGTCCCAATACTTAGGACAATATATTGTATATTGCTTGTGACACTGAGCATGGCTATGGATTTAGGGCTGGTTCACACCACAGAGATTCAGACCACATGTGTGAGGCTGCCCACTGGCTAAGTGGGTAGCAATTCCATCTAGCAGAATTGGGGTTGCTGGTTCAGTTCCCCAACATGCTAATGCTTGTGTTGAAGTTTATATGTTCTCCCTGTGTGGGTTTCTCACCACAATCCAAAGACATGCTGGCATATTATTTGTCTCCTGTCAAAATAGTTTCTAATGTAAAAAAGTTAGTTTTGGACTTTAGATTGGAAGCTCATTGCAGCCAGGGACTGATGTTAATGTTTGTTAGCACTAATCATGCCCAGGGACTTGGACATTTAAAATTGTAGGGTTTACACTGCCCAGGTACATATGCTTAGAAAACTTGCTTTGTTTATGTGCATGCAAATTGACTTTGATCTTTGGCCTGTAGCTGGAGATTTGATGCACATAGCCAAGGGCTAACACAGTTGCAAATAGTATTATGTGTTCCTGCTCATCAGGTGCAATCACTTTAAACATACATGAAGAGATAGATTGAAAGATACTGGTGGGCGTGTACTTCTATTGGGCGTGTGTCAGTGTGCTAACGATACAACCTATCTTATATAAAGGGCTGCAGTAGGGGGGTTTGTTTGGCCTGTGAAGAGGCCAGTTTTTTTGCTGTGATTTGTGGGGGTGGGGGGGAGAAGGGATGATCTTGTGCATAATAACAAATGCCCAACTAGGGCTGTTTGTTTGCTGAAATTCTTGTGCATTTTTTACATCAAAAGTGGGTTTATGTGGCCATGCTGTCAATGTTGTATGTGTATTGTTCCTGACTGACCATGCATTCATGGTTTGGGAGCATCTGCTGACCTTCTACTCTTTGATCTCATTGCTTAATCATGTACACAGAAATGCAGCTTCCAGCAGAACATGTATGTGTGTGGATTGTGGGGTGGTGGTGGGTGTTAGAGTTTGAATATGTGCCTTTTTTAATATAATGTTGGAATGCTTTGTAAGAATGACTGTTAAGTATGTTTCTATAATCTTGCAGATAAAAATGTGATGTAGGTTGGTGGGTGAGTAGTTGCACTATGAAATGTGTTGCCCGTCATATACTGAAATAGGGATGAGCCGAACACGGTTTGGTTCACAGCAGAACATGCAAACATGCAAAAAATTTGTGCAAACACGCGAACACTGTTAAAGTCTATGGGCCGCGAATGTGAAAAGTCAAAAGTGCTAATTTTAAAGACTTATATGCAAGTTATTGCCATAAAAGGTATTTGGGGACCTTGGTACTGCCCCAGGGGACATGTATCAATGCAAAAAAAAGTTTTAAAAATGACTGTTTTTTTGGGAGCAGTGGTTTTAATAATGCTTAAAGTGAAACAATAAAAAATGAAATATTCCTTTAAATATCGTGCTTGGGTGGTGTCCTTAGTATGCATGTAAAGTAGCGCATCTTTCCCATGTTTATAACAGTGCCACAGCAAAATGGCATTTCTAAAGGAAAAAATGTAATTTAAAACTGCTTGCAGCTGTATTGTATTGTCACATCACGGCAATATAGATAAAAATACCAAAAATACCAAAAAAAAAGGCGTGGATGTCCCCCCCAAATCCATACCAGGCCTTTCAGGTCTGGTATAGATATTAAGGGGAACCCCGCACCTGCTCTATA